>NW_026652294.1:65758567-65828858 GCF_009828535.3 Hylobates moloch
CCCAGGCTGGAGTGCAGTGGCGCAATCTCGGCTCACTGCAAGCTCTGCCTCCCGGGTTCACGCCATTCTCCTGCCTCAGCCTCTCCGAGTAGCTGGGACTACAGGCGCCCGCCACCACGCCCGGCTAATTTTTTGTATTTTTAGTAGAGACGGGATTTCACCGTGTTAGCCAGGATGGTCTCGATCTCCTGACCTCGTGATCCGCCCGCCTCGGCCTCCCAAAGTGCTGGGATTACAAGCGTGAGCCACCGTGCGCGGCTGTAACCCAATTTTTATGTAGAGAACACTGTATCCAACCACTATAGGATTCTCATTATTTTAAAGGACATATGAAAAAGTCACCAAAAGAAACCACCTCTGGGCCATAAAAGAAGTCTTCATAGTTCTCTGACCATAGCTGAATTAAATTAGAAATTAACAGTACTAAAAAACTAGAAAAAGTCTAAATATTTGGAAATTTAATAGCGTACTTCCAGATAACTAATAGGTCAAAGAGAAATCATAAGATAAATGAAAAAATATAAGTAACTGAATTACAATAAAAGTATAGTATATCAAAATGTGTGTGATGCAGCTAAAGCTAAAGAAGAAATATATAATATTAATGATCTAAACTTTCTTGTTAGAACACTATTTTAAAAAGAGCAAATTAAATTGAAACTGAGTAGAAAAAAATGAATAATAAATGTAAGGAAGAAATCAGTGGAATAGAAAATGTATAAATAATAGAGAAAATCAATGAAACCAAATGTTGGTTTGTTGAAAGAATAAATGAAATTAATAATCCTCTAAGTAAAATGACCAATATAAAATTGGTCACTTTTTTCTTTCCTAGCCATTTGTGGAATGCTTACTTCTTCTGTGGGAGGATGTTTGCAGCCCACTGTTGCTATAGCAATTCCAAAACTATTAATATCTTAAGAAAGTCATACTTGTAATATCTAAGTAACACTTAGTTTTATTTTTAAAATGAGCAAAGTTTCTTACAAAAATGGCAATTTATTCTCAGGCTTACTCTTGATAGATAGGACCAATGTGTTACGGAGGCATTTTTTTTCTTTGTTTGCTTAAAAAAATAAACATGGAACATGAAGCAATAACTTTTGAATTGTCTGCAAAATTTTATTAATTTGCTTTTGGACATAAATTTCACTTTCTGTTTCTATTTACATTTCATAATTTAAAATTACATAATTTTTGAGGCCTCTGCAAATCTTCTCCCAAGGAACTCTAATTATACGAATAGTTTTTTTTTTTCCATTGCCTATTGGGCTCCTTATCTTTCTATAAGAAAAAAATTCAGATACCAGCATATCACATGAAGCTCATCAAAATTTGATACTAACCCATTTTATCAAATTTATCATCAACTACTCTACAACATTCCTGTCCACTAATTCATGTATTTATTAGCACCCCTAAAATATTGACTGTATTATTTTTAGCACTATGTCATATCTTTAACAAATGGGATCTTTTGTACATTTACCTTTCTTTTCATATTCATTTTTTTTGCCCTTACCATGATCTTTCAATTTATTTTGTTTTCTTATTCTTCTAGTGTTTGTTTATACTCATATTTTTAAATATCCTTATGCTTCTACTATTTGATTTTGTGTGTAGTATGCCAAGTAATGTTCTGACCAAACCCAACCTTCCCAAGAATCACAACAGTAGATTTTGGATGTGAAGAACTGGAGAGTAAATAAAAACAGGTAGATTTTAGAGGTAAGTTGACATTAGGGAGAAGGAATTGGCATGTGGTGATTTTGCTGTTTTTATAACATTTAGTCTAAAAGCCCACTGAAGTTGATTTGTTGAGTTAGCTGTAACTCTACCTGCAGACTTTCAGGACTGAAGAGTCAAGAGAACAGAGTTTAAGGCAACCATAGTTACTAAAAATGAGGTGGGATTCTAAGAAGGAGGGAGAATCAGAGAGGAGGACTTCCAAATACTGTCTAAAATTTTGCCCATGACTTTGTCTGTACCAGACACAGGACAAAATCCAGTTAAGAATAAAAGACTAAATAAAATGACATTTGAGCAGCCCAAAGGCAAAGTTTACTTTTGGACTCCAACTATATTAATTGTCTGGTAAAACTAAGAAATCAGCATTCTTCAGAGGAATATAACAGAATCTAGAATCTTTACAATGTAACATTGACAAAATCCAGCATTAAATTCAAAATTACTTGACATATAAAGAATTAGAAAATAGAAACTGTTTTCTAGAAAAAAGACCAAATAACAGAAACCAACTCTGAGATAACCCAGATGTTGGAATTGTCAAAGAATTTTACAGCAGCTACTCATTTGGTGTTCAAAAATGTAAAAGATAATATGTTTACTGTAAATGAAAAGATAGAAAATATTAGCAGAGAAATGGAACACATGAAGAAGAACCAAATGGAAGTTCTAGAACTGTGATTCCAGAGAAGTAAAAAGGAGCAGGGAATCTTTTTCTCCATTTTCTTTAGTTTTCACTTTTTATTATCAAAAATTTAAGAACTATACAAAAGGGGAAAAGTGTACAGTAAGCACCTGTAAACCTATTCATTACCCAGTTTCATAAAAGATCAACATTGACTAATTTTATTTTTATTTTCCACCTCCTACATTTTTAACTATGCTATTTTAAAGTAAATTGTAGTCATGTTATTTCATGCATTAATACTACAGTATGTATTTCTGATAAAAATTTCAAAATTCTCTCTATGTTTACAGCTAACTGAATTAACATTAATACTTCAATAATATCTGATACCCAGAGTATATTTGTATATTCAAATTTTTAAATTTTCTCAAAGAAAGCTATTTTCCTGTTGATTTGCTTCAATTTAGCTCCAACAAGGTCTACATATTGTATTTAGCTATGGTGTCTTAACTTTTTTTTGTTTATTTAACAGTTCTCTCTTCTTCCCTTATTTGGAGAACCTGCACATTTGTCCTATGGAACGTATTTATCTTGGTTTTGAGTGTTCGCATTTTCTTGTACCCTAACTTGCCCTTTTATCCCTCATATATTTATAAAAACACAGTAGTTAGCTCAGATGTTTGATGAGAATACAATGGTTCCTGCTTCTGTAGGTACCAAAATTTGGGTGATATCGTTCACTTCCTATTGCATCTCATCATTAGACTCATAATGTCTGATGTCCCCAATTTTATTTAGTAGCTTTAAACAGGAAACTCTTGCCTTTACACATATTCATCTCTTTTTTTTTTTTTGTATCTTTAAGTTTTGTTGAAAGACTCTCTGTATACACACACACACACACACACGCAGGGTCTTGCTCTGTAGCCCAGCCTGAAGTGCAGTAGCACAATCTTGGTTCACTGTAACATCCACCTCCTTGCTTCAAGCGATTCTCGTGCCTCAGCCTCCTAAGTAGCTGGGACTACAGACATGTACCACCATGCCTGGCTAATTTTTGTATTTTTAGTAGAGGCGAATTTTCATTATGTTGGCCAGGCTGATCTCAAACTCCTGGCGTCAAGTGATGTGCCTGACTTGACCTCCCTAAGTGCTAGGATTATGGGTGTGAGCCACCACACCCAGCCAAAAGACTACATTTGAAGTCTTTTCTTCTTTCCACTTATCCATTTACTGAATAAGCAGCTCTTTCCTCTGTTTTCTCCTAACACTTCAAACATCGCTTCCAAACAAATGTGGTCCATCTTGATCCACTCAGCTAACCTTAAGTTCAATCTCAAATGCAGATGCATGTGGAAAAACACACAAATCATTCTAAAGAAGCATTGAAGAGCAACCTTCATCTTTACTGAAAGATTCTTAATATCCCAGTGGAGGTACTGCATGTACCATATGTATATAACCCTACCATATTTCCGAGTAGTCTGACTTAAATTTCCTCTTTGCTTTACCAACTAATGATGCACTGTTCATAACAGTGTCTTCATCTCTCAGTCTTTCTTCACATTTCTCTATTGCATTGTAATTTGGTTTTTATTTTCTAACTCTTCCCTTCCATCATTGCCCTAAGTCCTCCAACCTTCTTGCCAATTCTTATATATTTCAGAGGTAAGATAAGGTGCTTTTATCTTAACCTTAAAGCTAGTCAGTGCCTCTTTGGGTTTACTGATTATGAACAGCCAGTCATGACTCTTCTTAGAAAAACAGTAATGGCTTAATCAGACTTTGCTTACAAATGATACTTCTTAGAAGATTGGGGGAAAGTCAAATATCTGGTTTTAAAAAAAATTATTGTGATTTCTGCCACAGTCACTATTGCACTTTGCTTGTTTGTGCAACTACGAATAATTTTAAATCAGATTCTGCCATTTTTCTTTTTAAAACTTTAACTCCAACAAAGCACCCACCTCTGTTAGAGCTCATCATAAATATGTTTGTTGAGTGAATAATTATAGATCCCATGTTTTGTCAGAAATCTTAAAATAGGGTAACATTTTAATTCATAAAACCACCTACAGCTTCATTTATCTGTATATAAACATATTTTTCTCTTCCTTATTCAAGGGATTCTACCAAACTCTTCATGTTAAAATGAGGTTTTTATTTCTTTTGTGAGAATTTAATTCAGATTAAATTCAAACATAAATAACAAGTGGCAGTTAATTTGGTAAGTCAAGCTATGAGAAGAAAGCCAGTATCCATAAACACATGGACATACGCATTCTCAAATGAGTGCAATTTCAGTGAGAGCCATTTTACTCAGGGTTTATTTATAAAAACAAGCAGAGCCACACATGGATAATGCACAAATCAAAAAGTAATTGGGCAAGTCTGAGAAGCAAAAAGCATTATTCCAAAATCAAGTTATACAAAATCAAATTATGAATTTGATTTAAAACTAGTCAAACAACATTGAAAGGTTTTCTAGAAAATGACTAGTTAGTGGAATATTTTTCTGGTATTGGTCATATAGTACGTACTTGTTTAGCATCTACAGTGTATTCAGCACTAAGTTAAATAAATTCAATCATTCTTAGTGCCGATAGCTTTTAACTAGTTTTTAAACAGTTTGTTTATGGGTAGAGATCAGATATTCTTAGTGACAAGCTCAGAGCATGATACCAAATCACATCAAGCTTAGTTTCAATAACAGCTGATTATCTTATCCAGGTTTTCTGAAACTACGGCATTTTCAAGGTTGTCTTGCTTTACGGAATATTTCATTTGCAAGTCTTTCAGATGAATCATGAAAAAAATCACAATCACGAAACAATAATACGTAAGTGATAAGCACTTCCCTGTAAAGCTGCCTTCTGGGGAGGACTGCAGAACCATTTCATTAGTAAGGCAGGAGATATGTTCTCTAATATTTGTGGAACGTTTCATAGTAATGTTGTCTGATGTACCTCTCACACAGCCTTGAAAGATAAATTTTCAGTTTGTTGCATGAGAAAACATGTTGGCAGATAATCATATAGCTCATAATTGGAATCTTCAGATTTAAACCCAGTACAGTAGATTATGAGTCTAAAGAAATTCTCAATAGAGCATATAAACTTCACACTTATAATAAGGGAAATCTGATATTTCCAATAATAAACAATCTAAAACTTAATCCATCAAATCCAATCCATAAAAATAAAATTAAATAACATACAGACAGTACCCAACTTGCAATAGTTTGGCATTAGTTTTGAGTTTACGATGATGTGAAAGTGATGCACATTCAGTTGAAAGCATATATCTAGTACACATATAACCATTCTGTCTTTCACTTTCAGTACAGTATTTAATAAGTTACATGAGATATTCAATACTTGATTGTAAAACAGACTTTGTTAGCCAGGCACGGTGGCTCATCCCTGTAATCCCAGCACTTTGATTATTTTTTACCAATTACATTCATTATATTATTCTATTTGCTGCAATTATTTTCCTCAACATACTTGTCTTTTTCCCTAAATTTCATAGTTTTAACTTTTTTACATATAAAAATTTTCATTGTGTTAATAATTGATTTTTATCTCAGTATGTTTAAAACTAAATGTCTTCTCTAGTTTTCTTTAGTTTTTTTTTTATTTTTATTTTTTATTATTATACTTCAGGTTTTAGGGTACATGTGCACAATGTGCAGGTTTGTTACATATGTATCCATGTGCCGTGTTGGTTTGCTGCACCCATTAACTCGTCATTTAGCATTAGGTATATCTCCTAATGCTGTCCCTCCCCGCCACTGCCCAACCCACAACAGTCCCCAGAGTGTGATGTTCCCCTTCCTGTGTCTGAGTTCTCATTGTTCAATTCCCACCTATGAGTGACAAGATGCGGTGTTTGGTTTTTTGTCCTCGCGATAGTTTACTGAGAATGATGTTTTCCAGTTTCATCCATGTCCCTACAAAGGACATGAACTCATCATTTTTTATGGCTGCATAGTATTCCATGTTGTATATGTGTCACATTTGCTTAATCCAGTCTATCGTTGTTGGACATTTGGGTTGGTTCCAAGTCTTTGTTATTGTGAATAGTGCCGCAACAAACATACGTGTGCATGTGTCTTTATAGCGGCATGATTTATAGTCCTTTGGGTATATCCCCAGTAATGGGATGGCTGGGTCAAATGGTATTTCTAGTTCTAGATCCTTGAGGAATCACCACACTGACTTCCACCATGGTTGAACTAGTTTACAGTCCCACCAACAGTGTCAAAGTGTTCCTATTTCTCCACATCCTCTCCAGCACCTGTTGTTTCCTGACTTTTTAATGATGGCCATTCTAACTGGTATGAGATGGTTTCTCATTGTGGTTTTGATTTGCATTTCTCTGATGGCCAGTGATGATGAGCATTTTTTCATGTGTTTTTTGGCTGCATAAATGTCTTCTTTTGAGAAGTGTCTGTTCATGTCCTTTGCCCACTTTTTGATGGGGTTGTTTATTTTTTTCTTGTAAATTTGTTTGAGCTCATTGTAGATTCTGGCTATTAGCCCTTTGTCAGATGTATGACCCATTGTGAACTCAAATAAGAAAATCACTCGAATTTGCTTTTTGTCTAACATAATTTCCATAGTCTAAAATAAACAGCAAGTAATAAGTAATTAGCAAAACAAACATAAACTGAGAAATGCCCATTAAAATTATGTATAACATAATCACATTTATTTCAGAATGTATTCCAATATCAAACAGCAAATTCCAACAATGTAAAAACAGCAATTACTTTTGCACTCACCTAATAGATTCGTTTGGAAGCAAGGACTACAAAATATTTTTAATGTAAAATGTTCATTTAGTCACACTTTTTCTGTAGTTCTATACTCTAACGTAATCCCTTTAAGGACTTTCTACTGCAGAATCATCTTCTTACCTTAGAGGTCAAGCCTACAACTTTATCTGCACAGTATCAGCTTTTTGAAACGTAAGATCACTCTTCCTTCTCAATGAGAGGGGCAAAAAGACTAGAAATGTCATAAAGATGTAAGAAATGAACCAGATAACCAAATCTTTAGTAAAGATTTTGTTAGTAACAAACATCAATAATAAAGGCAATGGTACAAAAAGTTATGCAAAACCACAAATCTTGCTCAACAGCCAGTAAGCAGAGGCCAGAAAGATCATCAGAAAAAGGTCACATTGGTGAGGACATGAGGATACAAAGATAAAAGTGTCACCTTGATAAAGGAACACAGGGAAAGAAGTCTAAGTTCAAATGGAGAAAAAGAGTAAACTCTTATCTACTAAA
Organism: Hylobates moloch; assembly: GCF_009828535.3. NCBI lineage: Eukaryota > Metazoa > Chordata > Mammalia > Primates > Hylobatidae > Hylobates > Hylobates moloch. The sequence goes on from NW_026652294.1 coordinate 65,766,238, forward strand.
GTCAGGCAGTTCTAAAGACCAGCAGAGGCATGGCTCATGAGCAGGTCTAGCTAGATTAATGAGCCACGGAAAGGCAAATACCCACTGTTGCCGCCATGAACATTAATCTCCCTATTTTCTGAGTATGCTCTGAGAATACTATATTGATGTCATCACTTTTTCTTCTCCATGCTCAAGAATGTCTTTCTCTCAGTTCTCTATCATCCAAATCCATTTATCTTTGAAGATGTATCTTCTCCAGGTAGCACTCAGCTTTTCTCTAAACCTATAATATTCATTGATTGTACTATGCTTTGGTATTTAAGAATTTCCTCTAATATGATGTGAGGATGTGTGTGTGAGTTTATTCTCAAATTGCTTATAAATAAATTTTAGTTTCTCATTGTCTGTAATATGATATATCTCATAATATTCACTGTCAGTATATGTCCAACACATATTTCTAGAATTAAATTAATTGAATTTATTTTTTAGGACCTACCAAAAAATAAAAGTAACTTCCCTAACATCAAAAACAATAGAAAAAAGTATTCATACCATATTATTATTGTTATTATTTATTTATTACTATTACTTAAATTGTATTATAATATATATTACCATTATTTAAAATGTTTAAATTAGCATAAAAACTATTATTCAAATTGCTTTCGCTATATGGTAAAAAATATGAGAGCAAAAATAAAAGGTAGCAAACAAAAACATTAGTAAGTTATATAATATTTTGACTAGGAAAGCCAACTACCAAATTAAAATTTTTAGATTAATAAAAGCATTAATAAAATGAATAAATAGATGAATTTTTAAAAAATCTGTAGTTTCATTATATGCCATCATCATTTGAGAGACGTGACAGGATCCCATTCACAATAAGAAAAAAATACATAAAATATTTAAGAGTAATCGCAACCATACATGAATTTTACCTACCTGAAAAAAAAATAGACCTTTCAGAAATACATAACATAAAATTTGGAAAAAATCAAATATATTGTAAGAAGTTAAATTTTTCTCATTAATTTATATTTAATGAAAGTAAATAAGAAAGTAAAATAGATTGTTGTAGAAGAAAAAAGGAATAAATAAATCAATTTTGAATTTCATCTGGCTAGAAGACCAAGCAAAAATATGATAGTATCTATTCAGCAAAGGAAGAATAAAGAAAAACTTCCTATCTGATAATAAACACTTTTAGAGCTATAACAATTAAAACAATGTGTTGCTGGAACAAAAATAGATCTCTTAGAATAGAATAGATTATATTTTTTATATATTATATATAAAGGTTATATATAAATATATAAATACTTAATGTTTAATAAGTATCTGAAAACAATAAGGAAAATAGTTTATTCAACACTATTGAGATAATGTCTTAGAAATTTAAGGACAAAAATCTGTTTTTGTTGTTGTTGTTGTTGTTGTTTGTTTGTTTGTTTTGAGATGGAGTCTCTCTCTGCTGCCAGGCTGGAGTGCAGTGGTGCAATCTCAGCTCACTGCCACCTCCACCTCCCAGGTTCAAACAATTCTCCTGCCTCAGCCTCCTGAGTAGCTGGGACTACAGGCACACGCCACCATGCCCAGATAATTCTTGTATTTTTAGTAGAGATGGGGTTTCACCATGTTGGCCAGGATGATCTCAATCTCTTGACCTTGTGATTTGCCTACCTTGGCCTCCCAAAGTGTTGGGATTACCGGCGTGAGCCACCAAGCCCAGCCAAAAATCTGTTTTAGACTCACAATTTACATGATAAACCAAAATAAATCCCATGTGTATTAAATTGTCTACTCATCTGACAAAGGGCTAATATCCAGAATCTACAATGAACTCAAACAAATTTACAAGAAGAAAACAAACAATCCCATCAAAAAGTGGGCAAAGGACATGAACAGACACTTCTCAAAAGAAGACATTTATGCAGCCAAAAAACACATGAAAAAATGCTCATCATCACTGGCCATCAGAGAAATGCAAATCAAAACCACAATGAGATACCATCTCACACCAGTTAGAATGGCCATCATTAAAAAGTCAGGAAACAACAGGTGCTGGAGAGGATGTGGAGAAATAGGAACACTTTGACACTGTTGGTGGGACTGTAAACTACTTCAACCATGGTGGAAGTCAGTGTGGTGATTCCTCAAGGATCTAGAACTAGAAATATCATTTGACCCAGCCATCCCATTACTGGGGATATACCCAAAGGACTATAAATCATGCTGCTATAAAGACACATGCACACGTATGTTTGTTGCGGCACTATTCACAATAACAAAGACTTGGAACCAACCCAAATGTCCAACAACGATAGACTGGATTAAGAAAATGTGGCACACATACACCATGGAATACTATGCAGCCATAAAAAATGATGAGTTCTTGTCCTTTGTAGGGACATGGATGAAACTGGAAATCATCGTTCTCAGTAAACTATCGCGAGGACAAAAAACCAAACACCGCATGTTCTCACTCATAGGTGGGAATTGAACAATGAGAACATAGGACACAGGAGGGGGAACATCACACTCCGGGGACTGTTGTGGGGTGGGGGGAGGGGGGAGGGACAGCATTAGGAGACACACCTAATGCTAAATGACAAGTTAATGGGTGCAGTACACCAACATGGCACATGGATACATATGTAAGAAACCTGCACATTGTGCACATGTACCCTAAAACTTGAAGTACAATAAAAGAAAAATGGGTCATAAAGCAGCAGAGACAACTTGCAACATCAACAACGCATTTGGCCCAGAAACTGCTAACGAACATACAGTGCAGTGGTGGTTCAAGAAGTTTCGCAAAGGAGATGAGGGCCTTGAAGATGAGGAGCACAGTGGCCAGCCATCGGAAATTGACAATGACCCATTGAAAGCAATCATCGAAGCTGATCCTCTTACAACTACACGAGAAGTTGCCAAAGAACTCAACGTCGACCACTGTATGGTCACGTGGCATTTGAAGTGAATTGGAAAGGTGAAAAAACTTGATAAATGGGCGCTTCATGAGCTGAGTGAAAATCCGAAAAATCATTTTTTTGAAATGCCTTCTCTTATTCTATGCAACAAAGACGAATCATTTCTTGATCTGATTGTGACGTGCAATGATTTTAATGGATTTTATATAACAACCAGCAATGACCAGCTCAGTGGCTGGACTGAAAAGAAGCTCCAAAGCACTTCCCAAAGCCAAATTTGCACCCAGAAAAGGTCATGGTCACTGTTTGGTGGTCTGCTGCCAGTCTGATCCACTACAGCTTTCTGAATCCTGGTGAAACCATTACATCTGAGATATATGCTCAGCAAATCAATGAGATTCACCAACAACTGCAACACCTGCAGTTGGCATTGGTCAACAGAAAGGGCTCTGATTCTTCTTAATGACAACACCCGACCACAAGTCACACAACCAACCCTTCAAAAGTGGAACGAACTGAGCTATGAAGTTTTGCCTCATCTGCCATACATACCCAACTTCTCACCAACTGACTACCACTTCTCAAACATCTCGACAACTTTTTGCAGGTAAAATGCTTCCACAACCAGCAGGATGCAGAAAATGGTTTCCAAGAGTTTGTCGAATCCCAAAGCATGGATTTTTATGCTACAGGAATAAACAAACTTATTTCTCATTGGCAAAAATCTGTTGATTGTAATGGTTCCTATTTTGCTTAATAAATATGTGTTTGAGCCTAGTTATAATAATGATTTCAAATTCACGGCCCAAAAACACAATTACTTTTGCACTAGCCTAATATGTGAAATATGAAGTAGGGTAGACTTTCATAATTAGAAACACAAAGCTGGACTGGAAGAATGTGGAAATATTTGCATCACCAAAAGAAAGAATGGATCACAGTGTTAATATAAAATTGAATTGTTCAACTTAAAACGAAACTAAATAATTCCCAGCTACCAAATAATGGCAACACCAGCAATTGGCAATTTGGATTTCTTCATAGCACTTCATCCACTAACAGTGGATCATATCAGATGTAATGATAAAAATTATAAAAAACTTGTGGTGAAAACTGCATGTCATTTGTTTTTCTGGTCCCCGTTCCAGAGCAAAACCTTAAACTTGAATTCTTAAGACCTTCAAGACCTGTGAGTTCATATATGTTCCTCAACAAAATGGAAAACTCAAATAGAAAAAGAATAACAGTTTTACTGTAATATTTTCATTTTTTCAAAATAGTGTTTAATGGACCCAACTTGGCTAACTTTGCAAATTTTCTGAAAGGCTCAAGGTTTTCACATTTTCTAATTAGTCAGCCATCTTGGAACACTCTACATGAGATTTCAGCCATTTTCATAGATCTACTGGTCTTGGGATTTGGGAGTATTCACATTGTGCCTGTCATGAACTCAGGTGGGAGACTTAGCCCTCAATTTGGTGAGGACTTTCACTCTGAATGCTGGCAGATATTTTTGCCTAGAACCATGCCAGTGAAATCTGCAAGGATTTTAGTATTTTAAAGTTCTATCAGTAGTGCAAATTTGGAATAAGATAGAATCATGCCAGATTTTTTATAAATTATTTTGAACATCTATTCAATCAAAATAATCTCTATGATAAATGATATCTATACTATAAATAGTATCTCCAGCCATCATTTTGTCACCTATTATTTTCTCACTGATTGATTTGACAAACCTAGTAGGAAAAAGTAGGTCAGGTACAGCTCCATTTTAAACTCTATTCCTAATAATATTGGCTTTGTTTTTGTATCTATAATAAATCTATCAAAGTAAGACATTATCATTTAACTGGTATTATATTTGTAAGTGATCTAAAAGAAGAAAGTGACACATTATATAAATATTTATTTCCTCTTTTTAAAACATAGCTCCAAGTGAAATTTGAGAGGGCAAATTTACAATGCTTTACAAAGTCTTCATGTCTAAAGAATTCTCTATGCACCTTCGTAGGTTTCCAGAAAGTAAATTAAACAAGCTGAATTTAGCATCGTGTCGTCATTCTGAAGACCTATTACTGTAAAGCATATACTGTAAAGGTGAAAACTTGTTTTGCTTTTTAAAAAACATCTCCATATCAATTAGCTGTATTAACATAACGCTGAGGATGGAATAAAAACAACTATATTTCATTTGTTTAATTCACTGCTAGCACTGTGTGTTAACAGTACTAAAATGCAAGTTGCACTTTAAACATTTTTTTCCTGCAAGAGTTTACAACTGCCATAGGAAATAAGGATGTGAAAATCTCAAAATACTGTTAGTTCAAGAATGGTTGACATAGACAGCTCAAAGTCAGCAAAGGTTTTCCAGAAACCTCTTTCAGATTTCTGCTTATAGTTTATTGGGCAAAACTTTGTCCTATGGCCATGGCTAGCAACTAGGGAGCTACAAATGTAACTATTTTATTTCTGCAGCCTTTATGGAAGATATTTTCCAGAGAGATTGAAAAGTTATTGGATTGGTCACGCAATAGTATATATATACTTAAATTATATGCACTATGATGAGCTAGTCTTAATTTCTTCCTTCTTAGATATAAAACAGGTTACTTTATTATTTATTATAATGATAACATAATGTATTACATGTTTCTGTGTGCTGGGTTGTATTTCAAGCACTTTCTAAATATTAATTAATTCTCCATCAATTTTATGAGGCAGATTTCATTATGTCCATTTTACAAATGAGAAAACTGAGGCACAAAGAAGCAAAGTTACTTATTCCAAAGTTACTTAACTCAAGCACAGTCATGAGTGATAAAACAGAGATACCCTGAACCCTAAGCCTTGATAGTTTATATTATCCCTTAATTGCAAGTTAACGATTATGCCATTTTACTTCTTAAATGTCGTTCTTTTCCCTTTTATATTACATCACTTGTATTTTAAATAAAATAAATTGTTTTTGCTTTGCATGCAAACATCTTTAGCCACTCATTCTATAATGCAAGTGTGGATCTGATGATTTTCTGAAGCTTAATTTAGACACACAACGTGGCCATATTGTCTATCAAAGGTACAAGTTGCTCAAGAATGCCTCATTTTCCTTATTTGTACTGTTCCACATGTCCTCTAGCAGCCCTTCCACACCTAACAGCATGTAATCTTTGAATTTAAAAAAAAAACTAGATTTTTGAGGGTTTAGCAGAATATACATATATAATCATCTCAGTCCATTATTTTGTGATGAACAAAATTTTCAGGGATTGACTGAGGGAGTCTTCACTAATACTTTTGCATAAAAATCACAAAAAAATTCCTTTCAGCAGAAGGCCAAGTGACAAGAAGCTGGAATGCATCAGCAATAAAAGAGTAAGGAATCTTCCTTTGCATGAGTGAAAAAATGCAGAGTTGCTAGCTAGAAGTATATTTGATTTATAGGTGGATTTGGCTGATGTCAAAATAATTGTAGTAAATTACTCCGAGAATAATCTAAAACTTCAAGAGAGCATACATTTCCCTATTGGTACAGGATCCTTCATTAATAAAGAATGAAATAATGCAGCCTCTGACAGTTTTTCCTCCCATATTGGAAAACAGACCCTGCAGACAGTGTTTATGACTTGAAAGAATGCAAACTTGGGCAATATTTGGAATGTAACTAGCACTCAAATACAGGTAGATGTGAAACAATCCCAGAGCTCTGAATTGACTCAACCAGGCCTTGGGTTACATAAAAATGATCCTCAATGATAGGTGAGAATATTTGAGTTTTAGTGTTTAATAGGAATTCTCTACTAAATATTTGAACAATGATAACAGTGATTAAATAGAAATAGCATAAGACTGATACAGCAGTTCATGCTGAGAAATAGAAACTGTACCCTGCTTGCATTCCTTGGCTCTGGCCTCTTCTTCTACCCTCATAGCCAGCAATATATCATTTTGCACTTCTTCACTTCTCTTCCATTCTCTCACTTTTTTACTCTGACTCTCCTACTTCTCTCTCATAAGACCCACCCAGATAATCCAGGGTCATCTTTCCATCTCAAAATCCTTAACTCAATCACATCTGCAATGTCCCTTTTGCCATTTAACAGGTTCAAGAGATTAGGAAATGGACATATTTGGGGTGAGAGTGGAGACCATTATTCTTCCAATCAGAGAAACATACTCAACAGATGAGCTTTCAGAGGACAGATTTCATACCTTCCTCATCTTTCTAACACCAGTACCTAGCACAATTATTGCCTGGCATGTAAAAGGCACTCAGCAAATGTGTAATAATTGCTTTAATATGTGTAATAATTGCTTTAGTCAAAAAAGATTTACTTGGTGTCTACTACATGACAGATACTCTTCTGGGTTCCGAGGGATATGGCGGTGAACAAAATAAAGTTATTTCTCTCACAGACCTTTCATTCTAGTGTGGGTAGGCAGAGAGTGCACCCCAAAATGTTAGGTGCTAATAAGACTTAGGAAGAAAAATAAGCCAGAGTAAGGAAGATAAACAGTGCCAGGACACTCTGGGAGAAGTCCTCTCAGACAAGCGGCCACTTGATTGGAGAACACAAAGAACTAGGGAATCAAGACTTACACGTATTTAGGAGAATATTTCAGAAAGAGGAAATGAGAAATGCAAAGATTCTGAGGTAGGAACACGCTTGGATTTTGAGATTTGTAAGAACTAACAAGCAGGCAAATGAGGCTTCACAGTGAGAAAGGAGGGGAGTTGTACTAGATGAGGTCAGGCAGAAGGATGACAGATTGCACAGGGTTTGGTAGTCCACAGTAAAGATTTGGACTAGACTCTGAAGAGGATGGAAATTATTACGGGGTTGAATAGGGGCTGGTATAATCTGACTTGTGTCTTAGAAGATTACTCTGCTGTGTTGAACATGGACGGTAGGAAGGTAGGAATGGGAGGAAGGAAACAAGACAAGGCTATTGCAGTAGTTTCAGGGGGAAGCGATGGTGCTTGAATTAGAGTGATAGCATTGGTGATGATGGTGAGAATCTGTAGCATTCTGGATATATTTCTTTTTTTTTTTTTTTTTTTTTGAGATGGAGTCTCACTCTATCGCCCAGGCTGGAGTGCAGTGGCGCAATCTCGGCTCACTGCAAGCTCCGCCTCCCGGGTTCACGCCATTCTCCTGCCTCAGCCTCGCCGAGTAGCTGGGACCACAGGCGCCCGCCACTACGCCCGGCTAATTTTTTTTTGTATTTTTAGTAGAGACGGGGTTTCACCGTGGTCTCGATCTCCTGACCTCATGGTCCGCCCGCCTCGGCCTCCCAAAGTGCTGGGATTACAAGCATGAGCCACCACGCCCGGCCTCTGGATATATTTCTAACATGTAACTCGTGTGATACAGATGTTGTGTAATGGAAAGAGAATAGTTAAGAATGACTTCAAGGTTTTTAACTGAAAAATTGATGAGTGGAGGCACCATTTACTACACTGGGAAGGATTTCAAAATGAGCAAAATTTCCATTTTGGATATGTTAGGATTGAGATGCTTATCAGACATCAAATAGAGATGCTGCAGGGGCAGGTGGACATGGGAGGCTGGAGTGCAGGGGAAAGATTGGGGCTAGACACATACTTTTGGAAATCTCAGCACATAGATGACATTCAAAACTGTGAAACCGAATAGATTCCCCAGGGGAGAAATTTTGGAAGAGAATTGAGTCCACGTACACTCTTGCCTTTGGAGGTCAGAAAAAATGAAGAGAAACCAGCAGTGGAGTCTGCAAACATGCAGGCATTGGGGGATGAGGGGAAAGTCTTGTCTTGGAAGAAAAATGAAGACATTCTTTCAAAAAGGAGTGATCGAATATGTCAACTGCTGTGAGATCAGTAAGATGAGGAGCTTGAAATAACCATTTATTTTGTTTTCCTTTATTTAATCTGTATCTATTTTTATTAGAGATAGGGTCTTGCTTTGTTGCTCAGGGTGGACTCAGACTGCTGGGCCCAAGCAATCCTTCCATCTCAGCTTCCTGAGTAGCTGAGACAACAGGCATGTGCCACTATGCTAGGCTTAATAATCATTTGTTGGTTGTCAGGATGGCTCATGCCTATAATCCCAGCAGTTTGGGAGGCAGAGGTGGAAGGATTACTTGAGTCCAGGAGTTTGAGACCAGCCTCAGCAACGTAGTGAAAATGTAGTGAAAAGTTAATTTTTAATAAAAAATTAACCAGGTATGTTGGTGCATGCTTGTGGTCCCAGCTACTCTAGAGGCTGAGGCAGAAGGATTGCTTGAACCCAGGAGTTGGAGGCTGTAGTGAGCCATGGTGGTGCCACTGTATTCTTCCTGGGTGACACAGCAATACCTTGTCTCAATAAAACAAAACAAAATAAAAAAATATTTATTTTGTCATCATGGAGGTGATTGTGGTTTTTCTTTTTTTTTTTTTGAGACGGAGTCTCACTCTGTTGCCCAGGCTGGAGTGCAGTGGCCTGATCTTGGCTTACTGCAAGCTCCACCTCCCGGGTTCACACCATTCTCCTGCCTCAGTCTCCCGAGTAGCTGGAACTACAGGAGCCAGCCACCACGTCCGGCTAATTTTTTTTGTATTTTTAGTAGAGACAGGGTTTCACCACGTTAGCCAGGATGGTCTCGATCTCCTGACCTTGTGATCCGCCCACCTTGGCCTCTCAAAGTGGATTGTGTTTTTATGAAGTTGGGGAAACAAATGCCTGAATGCAATTATTTGTGAGCTCCAAGTACCTTTATAGTCCACCCACAGTAAATAATGTTTTTTGCATTTGCAAACATTGATGAATACTTAAAACTTTACACTATGTACTTTGGGGCTGGCTGGTAGTATAAACATTGTTTCCTTCAAGTTTAGTTAAGACTCCTAGGTTGGTCTTCCAGAGTTCCTTCATTTGCAAAACTCCAAAAATGTACTAGTTTTAACTTGTCTAAATTCCTTACATCTAATTATTTTCCATCCATTAAAAGACTAACAAGTCCATAAAAATTGAGAGATTAATGTAACTCAGGAAAATTCCATCTTCTCTGGGAAAACACAACTCAGTGTAGGCAGAATAGTTTAAAAGATACTATAACTTTTTACCCCTTTTCCTTCTGGTGCTGACAGAGATCAAATATCAAATGGTCCAGGTCAGAGATTAGTTATGGGGATTCTTCAGTTAAAAATGAGGCATTCCTATGAACTCACTCTCTTGAGACCAATGAATATGTTAATATAGTGTTGCTTAAATGTTTATTGCCTTCCTTTTAGTAAAATCAATTATTAAAAAATTGTTGGCTTACATGTGAGTCCATATATCTAAATGGTGGAATCTTTATTTGCTATCTTGCAAAAAATATTGGAATTAATGTAAAGCATATAAAATATTGAAACTCATAAAGCCAAAAACATTCTCAAGTGTTCTGCCAGTGTTCATTATAGTTTCCTTAAAATACAATATATAAATGAAAACTATTCCAGACACTTCTCCCACATTATACTCTTGTGCTTTTTGCATTTCCTTTCTCCAGAGGGAAAATTTATAGAGGGCATGGGGTGGACACATAGCAGGGGAAGCGGGTTGCACGAGAAGAGTGTAACAGAAATTTACCAGATTGTATTCACGATCTGAAACTGATCTGAGAACAGACATAGCCTTTCATGTGCATGGCTTGTTCAAGGCAAAGTGTAGGTTTTAAAGAAGTTAGAATTTGCCCTTGATGCCTCACACTCTTGCAGCCTGCCACTTCTTTGTAGTTGAGGATATTCTCCTTGCAAGGTTGTGGACATATGGTCACATATTTCATTATCTTCTGTTTGAAATTGGTTGGTTACATTTTTAATTTTTGTTATGGGCTTACATTTGCTTTCTCATTCCCATTTTATTATTTAACATCAATAATTACCAAAGAGGTTATTGAGTGCTACTGTTGGGAATAAGACAGATACAAGTTTAAATCCTAGCTTTGACACTTACTGGGAGACTTGTCTCAGTGTCCTACCTTCTATGTGCCTCAATTTCCTCAAACATAGGATGGTGACAATCCTACATTATGAGATTGTTGTGATAAGGATTATATCAAGCAACTTATGGGAAAAGATCAGTGCAAAATATAAGCCCTGATATATTTTAATTAGAAATTGAATAATACATGCCTTAGAAATAAACAATAATAAATTCAACATGTGTAGTAAATATATAATAACAAAGGAAATTTGGGTGAAACATTTCTCAGTTATAAGAAGGAAGATTTTTTGATTTGTATTGTAGAGTGTTTAGTCCAGAAACATTTATCATTACAAAGAACAGCATGAAATCTTAATTAGATTCCCTCACTAGGAGTTATCAAGATAAAAGAAATGCAGAGGATTAATAACATTGTATCTAAACTAAATGTCCACTCTCTTTGTGAGTTAAATATTCCATTTCAGAAAACTTAGAGATTATTTATTTATTTATATGAATGAGTATCATATTGGACTTCTTAAATGAATAACAATTCTGCTTCCCTACTATCGGGATATTTATCTATCTTTCTATCCATCTGCTTGTAGGCATCTAAGTATTTATACATCCTATCAGAATCGCAAAATCCATACAAGTAGATACCAACAAAATCTCAAAATACAATTGAATTTGGGACATTCTTGCGTTGAATGGCCTCCGTAGTTAATCTCAATTATTCTTTGAAATTTGGGAGAATACTACATTTTATTACACAAAGAAACATATGATTTGAGTTAGAATCACTGATGACAAAATGTGAATCCAAAGTACCAACACAAGGGTGAGTTGGTTGAATGGATTGTGTATAGCTGGGGACTTCCAGATGATTGTCATGTGGACATGTGTGACTAACAGTATGGTTGATTATACACTAGAATGTTGTGACCTAGAAATAATGCTTAATGTTGTTCCAAGCATTTTGTTCAACCTGATATGCAAACAGTAATATATCTCAATATCTTCTGGAAGATGAAACCTTAAGTCATTTAAGAACACAAGCAGCAACATTAACTGTTATCAGACTTTGGTTTATTGTAAAATTTAGCAAAGTTTTTCTTGTAATCCCTGACCCATTGCTCTGAAAACAAAAGCAAAAACATAATTATTGCTTATTCTTTTCCCCCTACTTTGTTTGTGCTACTGTAAAAGAAGGGAGAAAATCATTGTAATAAATAAAAAATAGAGATGTAACAGGGAAAAATCAGTTTAGATGAGAAGTATTAGGAGCAACAGAAATACCATTAAGCAGTTTCAAAATCAGCTTCTTTTAAAAAGGTCATCTTATTAAAATAAAAATCACACCAAAAATATAGCAGCGGCGAAGAAGGATAAATACAAGTTAATTGCGCACCAGTCCCATGCAGAAAACTGTGTCACTAGCCAAAGCAGTAGTATTCAGAATCCAATTTACGACGCTTGTGTAGTGCCTGTGAGTCCTCTCTTAGGGAGCTATCACTGAATTGGTCCAAGTCTGAAGGGGTCTGATGGCCTGGGACATCATCTGCCAACGTGTCCAGATAACTTCCCACGGAAATGCCATCCAGCCCATCACTGCCATCATGTAGGCTGCTGTAGCTGCCACGTAAGGAGGTGCTCTGACTCTCCAACAAACTGCACAGGCTGCCACTGAGGCTGCTGCCTCTGCTGGTAATGGTGGCTTTCTCTTCGATCATCCACTTGATGGACTCGATGCTCTCATTGATTACAAGCAACTGGCGCATGAGCCTGACGTCTGTGGCTCTGAGGTTAACCTATGGAGAAGGAGAGAAGAAAGATATTCCAGTCATTTTACATTCTTGAAATGCCTCAAATTCATTTGGGGACTGTCTGCTGCAGTTCAGAATTTTAAATTCACAGAATAAAATATAAGTGGACTGGTTCTCAGGAACTTTTTGATAATTGCTGACTGATGGTAGGAGTTATAATAAAAAAACTCACTTCCTGCCAGATGCATCAGGCTCCAAAAGGCACAATAAAACCCCTGCTGCATCCCTGACCCTAACCAAGTGGCCTGAACATATCATACTGAATGGCAGGTTCTCTACTACAAAATTTATTTTCTCTTTGGCCAGATTAAGTTTATTAATGGTTACATTGGAGTATATGTGTGGGTCCTGAGGGGTGCGGAGAAAAGGAAGGTTTAGAAATTAAGGAGTCATCCTCAGCATCATAGAAGCCTCTAAAAGCCTCTGATTATAGAGTGATAATGTGCCAAGCATCATCATAAAAGTTCAGCATTCATTAGCAAAATCTAATAACACTGTATTACAGGTATTATTTTTGTCTTCATTTTACACGTGAAGAAAGAGAAATCTATAGAAAAGAGTTAAGAGTACAAAAAAGGCCTGTATTCTTTATGACTATATCAACATAGACAGTGCTGAATAATGCTTTTGCTTTTAAGAACCGAATTTCTCTAATATTCCCTGAATCCAAAGGATGGTGATACACTAGGCTGATCCAATTTATGAGATGAAGTGTACAAATATTTCTGTAGATCTGTCTATTTGTTCCAGATATATCAGGGGCACCCCAAAACAAAAGTGGGATACCAGATGTTGGGAAGGTCTGAGAACTCCCTTATGTGCCTTCTAGGTGTGTGGTCCTTTTTTTTTTTTTTTTTTTTTTTTTTTTTTTTGAGACGGAGTCTCGCTCTGTCACCCAGGCTGGAGTGCAGTCGTGGAATCTCAGCTCACTGCAAGCTCCGCCTCCTGGGTTCACGCCATTCTCCTGCCTCAGCCTCTCCGAGTAGCTGGGACAACAGGCGCCCGCCACCACGCCCAGCTAATTTTTGTATTTTTAGTAGAGACGGGGTTTCACCATGTTGGCCAGGATGGTCTCAAACTCTTCACCTCGTGATCTGCCCTCCTCCGCCTCCCAAAGTGCTGGGATTACAGGCGTGAGCCACTGTGCCCGGCAGGTGTTTGGTCCTTCTGATAGCGCTAGGTTACTTCAGGGATATCTATCTCCACAGCCACAAAGCAGGGTCTCTTTGCAGGTCCCACAGTTTACTGTAAACATTTGCTAATATCTAGAGGTGGTGTTTGGGGAGGTGGTGCTGTAAGAACTCCCATGATTGTTCTGTTGGAACAGAAGAGATACGGCTCTTGAGTACAGAGCCTGGCAGGGCCGTGTTTGGCCACTAGAGGTCCTAGTCACATTCTCTATGGTTTGTTTGCTTGTTTGTTTTTTGAGACAGAGTCTCGCTCTACTGCCCAGGCTGGAGTGCAGTGGCTCAATCTTGGCTCACTGCAACCTCCGCCTCCTGGGTTCAAATGATTCTCCTGCCTCAGCCTCCTGAGTAGCTGGGATTACAGGCACGCAACACCATGCCCAGCTAATTTTTAGTATTTTTTAGTGGAGACGGGGTTTCACCATGCTGGCCAGGCTGGTCTTGAACTCCTGACCTCGTGGTCTGCCTGCCTCAGCCTCCCAAAGTGCTGAGATTACAAGCATGAGCCACTAAGCCCGGCCTTCTCTATGGTTTAAAAACCGATTTCTGTCCCTCCAGTTGGGTTATTAACCCAAAAGTCTGGGTCATGATAATTCTTTCTTTAGGATCCAGAGCTAATTCAGATTTATGTCAGTTTCTGGAATTATCAGACATTCATTCTTGGATGACTCAAACCGTAAGAAAGAAAAGAGCGAATTGTCCTCAAAAGTATTCATTTGTATTGTAAAAATATTTCTGTATGAGGAGTTAATCCATAACTGAAGAGGAACTTTGGATTGAGGGAACATGATGAACAAACATTAGGAGAGATGGAATTTCCATTAATAACTCCAAGAGACACAAGATTGTACAGGTTTTGAAAGAATAAAAATATACTATGAATACAAAAAACATAAAGGACAATTTGAAATCCCTTAATTTTGCTGGAATATTGAAGTGACTTGAGTCACTTCATCTTCTCTGAACAAAGCACTAAAAATAAATTGCACAGGAAGAAACAAAGAAAATTACTTTTCACTGAGACGTTCATGAACAGAAGGATGTGAACTTAGCCTTGAGATGCCCCTCTATCTGTTGGGGTGTCTCAATAACCTTGCAATGACTTTATGTTGAGGAAGGAGGCTTTCTGACAGTCTTTATGTTTAAATTCCTCCACACACCTTATGGGCCAGGAAGACAATGGTCAAGTTACAAGTAATACAACAAATATTTATAAATCACCAACAATTTGCCTAGGTCCACTGAGCAGCCCAGAAAAATCAGTATGAGTCAAACTTTTGCAAAATCATTCAGTAGGCATCTGTAGCTGATAAAACATGCTGGCCCCTTATAAGCCATGGCAGAATATCAATCTGACCATTTCCCAATAGCCACCCAAATGAATCACGGCTGCATTTATTCACATCTCCACCCTCTCCCATGAAAATGTTCCAGCCCATTCCCATCTTTGGGCATGCTCCTCTGTCATTCCCCATTCTTGAAAAATTTCACTCTGTTCCTCTCCAAATACTCCCCATTCTTCAAGTCATACTTCTCTCATCAAGCACTACTTGAGGGCTCCAGCCTCCTCTGCTGGCCCGCTTCACCACTACAGTTCTGTTAGCTTATCTCCCAACATAGCTTAACTTTGTATTGTCATATACTGCCAATGATTGTCTTTTAGCATTTTCAACTAGGCTGTGAGCTCCTTAAAGAAAGAAGCCATGTCTCACATTTCTTCCATATCTTAAGGTCTGTCCTAAGCATTGGTTGATTTTTGGAAATAGTCATAATTGGTTGATTTGGGGAAATAGCCATAATTTTAGGAACTGTGAAAGTTTAGCTCTTAAGACAGTAGTAATACACGTTCCTAACAACTATGCCACCAGGGGTTAAAACATACTTAGAATACATTTTTTGTCAGCAATTTTTGTCTGACTTACACAGTGGCTGCATCAAGTACAAGTTTTTCAGTTTTATTAAGCAATAAGAAGAAAAGAGGAGTGGACTATGAAGTAACAAAAGCTTCCTTTGACCATGAAATGACTTATTTAAATAAGGAATCTGTTTTTTTTTGTTTGTTTGTTTTTCTTTTTCACTGAAAGTAAAACATTCACAGGCCATTGAACCACTGTTGGGGAAAAAAACGACAAAAGCAAAAAAGCAAGTCAGTGAGAATGTGTTGATCTGGTTGATAATGATTATAGATTTAACTGTGTCTAACCCTGTGTCCTCCCGGGAGAGAGTAAACAGCTTCCCACCGTGGGAGCGCTGGGCACGCCGGTTCACATGCTGGCAGGTCCATTACCAGGAGCTCCAGGCACAAAGAGCCCTGGGCTGGCCCAGCTGCTGCACTCTGCCTTCTCCAAGCACCAAGGTGCGGTTATGCTACTGATGACCCTTGAAAGTATGAGCAATCCACCAAAGAACTAAATCACAATGACTCTTCTGTCTCTAGTAGCTGCCCCGCCTTTCCTCACTGTTATTCATTTCAGTCTTAATGAAGTCTAGCCATCAATTAAAAACAGAGTAGCCTTGCCCTTGCAGCATGAAACTGTGTGGTTCCTTCTGTTGGAGTCTTATAAGGTCCCTCAACTTTACTCTGAGGATACTGAGAGTTGAGATCTCCTAAGGGTCTGAGTTTAAATGTCACCTCCTAGGAGAACCTGATTCCTGATCAATCATAATATGCAATACCCATGCCTAGATTAATATTACATTTCCATGCATGTTTCCTTCATAACATTTATGACTAGTTGAAATAATAGCCTTTATAATGGATTTACTTATTATTTTCTCTTCCCTCCATGAGCATGGAAGCACCACAGAGTGCTTGGGTCTTGATCTCTCCTGGTCACCACTCTATGCCAAGACCTAGAAAAGTATCTCACACAAAGTAGGTATTAAATTAGCACCTGTCCAACACCTGAATAACAAACTTTGCTTCAGATTGGATTATCTGCTGGAATCTGGGGTTTTGCTGTGGATCAGTAATATGTGACTTGAGAGGGAAAAAAAAAGTAGCTTCAGGAAAGAACATTTCAACATTGAAGCCTTCCCAGCAGATAATCCTTTCTATTCCTTCTCCAGATTCAAACACTGAGTAACTGGTGTGAGGTTAATCCTAGCTTAAATTTACAGAATATGAGATACTATCTCTAAAAGGAAGTGGACTTCAAGGTGTGAGTCACACTCCAAACATTATTCTGTTTGTTCAGAGGTGATAACCGGTACTAGCACAGCATGGGTGTTCTGTAAACACTTGGCAAAATGAACTGAACTAAGGGAACGAACAACAACAACAACAACAAAAAATAAGGTTTAGACTGATCGGTCCAAAGGTCCAAAGAGATGTGGATGTCCTTTCCTCTTTTCCTCTTCACTTCCCCTCCTCTACTCTGGTCCTTACAGTTTATGTCATATGGTTCAGATTCCTACTTAGTCTCTCAGGCTTCAGTATTATGATGTCATAGGTCTCAGTATTTTAGGGAGAATGCTGAGATTTCATGTCATTTTTTTTTGACAGATGATGAACTGAGTCTATGGTAGAACTTCAAATGAGGAATCTTGAAGGAGAAAATATTCTTAACAGCAAACTTTCCCAGATATCTTTTTGTCTTCTAGAGTGCTATTTTAATACTGAAAGAATACAAAGGTTATACATTGTCACAGTGGAATCTAAGAAAAAATGCAGTCGGATTTTTGGGTGCTAACCAAGTTGACTTCTTTGTGGTGTTGTATGAGGAACATGGTACTGACTCCAATCTGCCACTGCCACTATCTTCCTCTTTGACCTTTTGGGAAAGTGGCTTGGCATATAGGACCTCACTTTCCTTATACATGAAGAAAAATCAGGAGATTTCATTCCGAGCTGCAGTGAACCATGGGACTCAGTGAAGGTGGTAAAGTATTTCTGTGAACAAAGACTAATCTTACCCAATAAGACTGAATTCAACTGAGGTATCCACCTAACATATCTGCTTTTCATACTGAGATTTCGTTTCAGATATTTAATAATGTCTTATAACATTTCAGGCATTTAATGTTTAATTTAATAGGAAGATTCTACAGATCAGATAATCTCAGGATTTCCTTCCATTTTGACATATTCTCTGATATTTTGCCATTCCTGTAGCCATTTGATTACAAAATTGTTTATGCTATGAGAAAATTATGCAGGCTATAGAAGAGACAGAAGAATCAATTTTGCTGCTCAGTAACTCCAGCAAAAGATGTAGCTGGTAAAAACTCATGGCTAAGGCTAGAAGTTTGGGCTTGATGTTAATTTTAGATACTTTACCAGAAATTTTGTCATAATAATTTTTGCTGTCACCATTTGGGTTTGAATAAAAATCATTTTTGTATTCCACTCCAAGGCAAACGTGCATATCATCTTTAATATGTCTACATATTAACTGAAATGTGCACATGAGCTGCTGAATGTATCTTCCAAATAGGGACATTTTTTGCCTTTCTAGAGCCTTGGATAGCATCTATACTCAGGTTTCTCATAAAGCCCTCCTCCATTATTGTTACCCTTTTATTTACGAATATCAACTAGTCAGATAAAAGCAGGCCACCTCCTAGTTATGCATTTGTATGGTAAAATCCACAATATTCAAGATGTAAATCCCAACCATCCTGCAAGCTGTAATGTGAATTAGAAGGAAGAAGGACTTCTTTGCAAGTCCATAGTCACATACATTGAAGGAAGAAAGATTAGACTTGCTTTTTAATGTGATGCTCTAACTCTAGTTTCTCATTAGGAGAAACTAATCATCATTCTCTCTGATTTGTAGTTGATGGAAGAGAGTTTAGTTCTGTCAAGGCCTCTTTTCTATCCACATTTATTTTATAATATTTTTTAAAAGTCTGTATAAACTGAAGAGCTGTTGTAAAAGCACTTGGAGTATTGTTTTTCCAGCAATTTATTCCAGTTTTTTTGCTTGTTCCTTTTGCATAAGCTCCTTGTGTCCAAATTTGCCCTCTCCAAATTCAGGACGTCCTCAATTTGATGATCACAGAAGATTTTCTGCCTACCCATCCTTAAAATTTCCAGCAGTGTTTTCAATATCTACTTTTAAATCACTCCTCTGTTTTCTCAGAAGATCCATAAAAATATTAGCATCTTTTTGCAGTCTGAGAAGACACTGTACAACATTTCCACTCACTGTTTTTGGTTTGGAATGCTTCAGGTGAAAAGCCTACAATTATGCAAAAGTCAGTGCTGTTCCTTCCGCCAAAGCTTTCCTTCACTTTCTCAGTCAGTTCAAAATTTACAACAAAATTTGTTTCTAACTGGGCAACAGAGGATTCCATTTTTATATCAGTCAGCTTTGTCTTCCTCCATTTTTGTTGTTTATATGTGGAACTGAACAATAACTAAACCAGTTCACTCTTTTCCCAGAACCTTATAGAAGAGTAATTTCCCCAAGGACAAAATTACTACATAAAAATACTGTCATCAGCACAGTGGACTGATTGATGTTGTTTTGATAAAGTAGAAAGCTGTATCTGGTGTATTTGAAAGGAGCACATGTGACTCCCGTGAATCATAAGCATAAATTCCGGCCACCAGGCCTGCTCGTGAGATCTGTAAAGTTTCTGCTGGTGAGTCATCTGATGGCCAAAGTAATACATGCAGCTTTTCAGTTATGATTTCATCAGATTCTAGGTCCAATTGATACTTAGATGCCTGTGATGTCAATTCCTTTTCCATAATCTAATGCAGTGAAAACTGTTTCCCTGAATATTTTCAACATGAATGTGCAAAGTGTAATTTAGGCTGATGCAATCAGATATAAATCACCTGAGCCGAGATTCATTTAGAATGATCTAATGAAAACATGGACTCCCCATATTCACAGCAGAGAAGCTTTTTCACATTGAACAAAGACCAGAGAAGTGTTTCCACTAATTTATAGTAAGTATTGTGCATGTGTGTCTTTTCAGTTTAGAACTTAAAATATTCTTTTCACATGGTAGAATTTCACATGGTAGAATTAACAAGGCATGTCAATGTGCTCCTCTGTGATCTGTAGTGGCCACAGTCACATTGTAAGGGAAGGACACAGGGTAGTGTGCCAGTAAATGTTTAACAAGCAGCTTCCTGGGAAAAATAAACGTGCATACACACACGCATGCATATATACTACAAAATATGATACAAATTGTGCTGATATAGAAGATGTATAACACACACTTGACAGATAATCATAAAATATACAGCACTTTTTATTGTCAATTCCATATATCCAACTGATTTCAGAGAATGTTTTATTTATTCTTGCTTAACTTTTGTATGTATAGCAAACCATGGATGCAGTTTGAACAAAATTTCACAAATACAGTTAATCTCAATTGATAATTCATTCCTCAACAATTGTTATCGTTACACCTGATATGTGATCCACTGTTAAATTATTTTTCACTTAGTGAAAAATATATTAATTAAACTGAAATTTGTTTCAGCCTCAGCATTGGTTATGTTGGAATTTTACTGGTTCATCAATGATGTGAGCAACTTCTTCACTGAATTGAAGAACAGTTTTCAAATACATGGAGAATATTTCCTTTTTTTGGCACTATTGGAAATGTAATAACTAGGGACACGCCACACATTTCAATTTGAATCTGCAGTGTTAACATTTTCTCTATCACTTTCTTAAGTCTAGACAATCAATAAAATAAAAATCAAGTTCTGCCTTATAGTGTTTTTAAATTTCTGTAGCATAAATACTCCTATATGGCCAATTTGAATCTATCAATAGAATGTCCTTAAACATAAACATGGGATTGTAAGAGATATTCGGTACTGCAGCACATACGGTATTTTCATCCCATGAATACAATAGATGTTTTAAATAACCTCAAAAAATAATGAAAGTAAAATGTAGTAAAATAATTAGGATGCGATGAATTTTGAGTATGTATTACCTTTGTTTTAAATTATAGGTTTATATAAATACTTAACTTGTAGGTTTATATAAATACTTTAAATTTTAATAATGTCTGTGATTGGCAACTAGTTCACAAAACTGAAAATTTAACAAATAGCTCACACATCTCAGTAGGTATTGGCTTCAATATACCATTGAGAAGGTGCAGAATGAAAGCTTTACTCAATTAATTGCATTTTGTAATAAGCAGATTAGAGTCTTGCATTTTACCCCTTAGGGCTTTTATTTTTCTAGACATAATTAAAATCTGAATGTAATCTTATCTTTTCCTTTGAATAAAATTTGAGATAGATGTAAAATATTTATACCAAAATTTTTAGTGTCTTTTAGGGAAAGATTTCAAATACTGAATGTAAATGACTCAGCATTGTTGAGAGATGAAATATACTGAAAAAGGGAATAAGCCAGGTATCTAAACTCAGTTGAACATTTATGCTTTTGTATTATAATAATTTTTGAAGGCCATATTTCTAAAATAAGAGGCCACTGTTATAAACAATAGGCTTTATAATGCAGAGTTGTTCAGCAATGCATTTAAAGATTGTTGAGGAGATAGGACTGTAATCTCTATTTTTACATGATTCCTGATATCTTTTCTACTCAAATGCTTTATCTTCTCTTTTAGTAATTTCTTGATACTATAATTAAATCTGTTTGCCATGGATCTTATGCCCCATATTTCTTCTTCTTTCTCCCAAGTCTATTTCCTATCTGCTATGTGCAGCCCAGTAGTGCTTTAGTAAACTTACTTTGTAAAATTTTTTGTAGAGGAGAACTGAGTTGAAAAAAAAAGTGATCTCTGTATTTCTTACAAAAGCAACAGAGAGTGAGTAAAAATAAGTGAGGAAGCAATCTCTGCAACAGAATAAAATGGATGGGCCCTGCTCCTAGAGCAGAGATCTTCAACCTTGAATGTACCTATGGATCAAATCCTGTTAAAATTTAAATTTTGCTCACTAGTTTTATGATTCTGTACTTTTAACAAGTTCCCAGTTGTTACCAATTGTGGTAGGCAGTCTCAAAGATATCTCCCAATAACCACCCTCTTCTGGTATCTACATCCTCATGTAGTTCCCCGTCCTGGTATCGGATGGGCCTATTGACTTATTTCTAAATAATAGACTATGGTAAAAGTGATGGGATGTCATTTCTGAGAAAAGGTTACAAAAAGATGGTGGCTTCTGTCTTGGGCACACTCTCTCAAATGCTTGCTCTGAATGAAGCCACCTACCATGCTGTGAACTGCCCCTTGTGGGATGCATAAAGTAAGGAACTGAGATCTCTGGACAACAGCTAGTAAGGACATAGACCTGTCGACTGCTACTGGCCATGTGATTGAGCTGGGAAGTGGATCCTCCCTGGACTGAGCCTTGAGATGACTGCAGCCTCATCAAGGCACCCTGATGGCAGATTTGTGAGAGACCCCGATCCAGGGGCCTTCACTTAATCTGTGCCCAGACTTCCTAATATAGAACTGTGAGATAATACATGTTTGTTGTTTTAAGTTGTTAAGATTTGGGATATTTGTTATGCAGCTTGAATAACTAATACACCAATGCTGTTGGTATATAGACCACACTTTAGCAATGTCCTAGAGATCTTTCCATTTGTGGATAATTTTGTTGATAGATGCTGAATCACTGTCTGTGGAATGATACTTTACCAGTACATTGCTTTGTAGTTTGAATAAAAGGAACAAGTAGAATAAGTAGTTAAATATTTGTTAACAAAAACAAAAAATGTTCAAGGAAACTGAAGGTCATTATTGAAAGAGCCATTCACATCTAGCACAGGACAGCTTTTCTTTCCCCTAAGAGAAATTGATTTCTTACCGTGAAGGAGAAATGACAGATGATTTATGTTTGATAATTAATGACAAAAATGATGCTTTCAACATATTTCACTTATAAATTATATCCCCTGTAGTCTGAGGGTCATGAAAGTAGGGTATACATTGATAAGATAATAGACTAAACTTAGATAATAATATTCAGATATAGTTTAAAGAGTTTAAAATGCAGTGAGATTAACTAAACTGAAATTACTAAATTTTCAATATTGACAACTTTATTAAGTTGCAATCTTGATTTTCAGAATTCCTCATTTAATTTCAAAATGTGCTTTGAGTTGGCCTCAGTAGGAGAAAAAGAGGAGGTGATTAGGATGGTAATAAAAGTTACTTAAGTTTATTGAGTTTCCTTCTAGGAGTTAATTCTTTTTCATAGGTTAACTTTTTTTTTTTAAAGACCTGTACAATGGCCCTTTGCATAGGAAATAAAATGAAGGCTCAGATATTTTACTGCAAATATTTGTTTTCACCTGGTAATGATAATTTGGTAATATTTGAAATACTTTACGATGCTTAACATCAGTTTTGTTTTGTTTTGTTTTGTTTTTCATGTGGTGTCTAAACACTGACTAAATATTTTCATTTGGAAACTTTTGGGTGGGACTCTCCAGATGGGAGAGTTTCACTAGCTGTAAGTGGTGATCTGAAGAGCATCCAATAAGAGACACCTGACATATTCCAACATTCACTGATAATACATTAACTTTACAATCTAGTGATTTATTCATTCTCAGCTTTTTAAAATGGCTTTAGGAATATTAATAATAGTATCTGCCATTTATCAAATGCTTCCTATGTACCGTATGCTTAGCTAGGTGCCTTAAATATAAATTTATCTAATAAATGTAGTGCCATTCTTTCAACCAATCAGTGAATAAGCTGATTATTATTCTCATTATGGTTCCAGTCTGATATGTGAAGGGCTAAGAAGTCATCACTCCCATCTTCATAACAAGAAAAAAACTGAATAAACTGGAAATCTACACCTATTCTTAGGTTCATCAGAAAATTGAGGTCATTGGGTAAATTGCAGCCCTGGAAGACAGACAGATGGATACAGAGAATCATAACTTAACAGGAACAGAAAACAGGAAGCAGAAGGCCTTAGCTTTCTGTAGGAACACTAACTGTAAGTGGTGAATTGCTAGAAGGTTAGTGTGGACTAGCTTGTGAGTTAAAAAATCCAAGGGGGACCAGTCTGAGGGGCACCCCACACTTTCATGAGTTTTACCTCCAAGAACCCTACCAGCTTCCCAATATCCCCTGTGCTTCTGGCAGGGAGAGGAAAGCTCTGAAATATATCAAGACCTCTCTGATCTCCTTAAAAAAGCCTGTCTCTAAGGGAACCTATTTGACCAGAATCTAACAGACTGGAGTTTTACCAAAGCCTAATCAACAAAATATCCAACTGAGGCTAGCTAAAAGACTGAGACCTAATTATGGACAGTAGAACACTTCCTCTTCTCCCACACCTTGCCACCACATCAATAAGGCTACTGTATAGTAACAGGCGATTACAGCCAAAAGAACTGCAGGCCTCTGACCGTATTTAAAGAGTGTCAACGGAAACCCAAAGACAACAGAGTAGACAAAAGCAAGGATACGAGAGGAAATTTTAGTCTCTGACACTATAGCTACAGCAAATAGTAAGCAGAATATAACTACTAGTCACATAAATATAAAACCTCACACTAAAAGCCTATCTATCACAGTTCCTTTTATATCATATCCAGCCTTCAACAAAGAATTACAAGCCACTCTAAATGGCAAAAACAAAGTCTGAAGAGACAAAGCAACCATCAGAACCAGACTCAGGTGTGGCACAGATTTGGGAACTATCAGACGAGGAATTTAAAACAACTGTGATTAATATGCTAATGGTTCAAATGGAAAAAGTGGACACATGGAAGAACAAGTGAGTAATAAAAGCAGAGAGATGAAAGTGCAAAGAAAGAAACAAAAGAAAATGCAAGAAATCAAAAACACTGTAACATAAATAATGCCTTTGATGGGCTCATAAGTAGATTGGACATAGCTGAGCAAGGAATCAGTGAGCTTGAAGATGTGTCCATAGAAACCCCCCAAACTGAAATGCAAAAAGAAAAAAGAAATAAAAAGACAGAACAGAATATCTAAGAATTGTGGGCTATTAGAAAAGGTATCTGATACAGTTTAGATGTTCTGCCCCGTCCAATTTCATGTTGAAATGTGATCCCGAATGCTAGAGGTCGGGCCTGGTGGGAGGTGTTTGGGTCGTGGGGGCAGATGCATGAGCAATGGCTTAGTGCTCTCCTCACAATAATGAATGAGTTATCATTCTATGTTCCTGTGAGACCTGGTTGTTTAAAAGAATGTGGCATCTCATCACTTTCCCTCTCTCAGCATGTGACATGATAGCTGCCCTTTCCTTCTGCCATGATTGTAAGTTTCCTGTGGACCTAACTAGAAGCAGATTGTGGCACCATGCTTCCTGCACAGCCTGCAGAACCATGGACCAAAATGAATCTGTTTTCTTTATGCATTAACCAGTCTCAGGTGTTCCTTTATAGCAATGCAAATGGACTGACACAGAATAACACAGGTATAAAGGAAATACTGGAAGGAGGAGAGAAAAAGGAAAAGAAGCAACATTTAAAGCAACAATGACTGAGAATGTCCCAAAATGAATGACAGACACAAAGCCACAGATCTGCAAAACTCAGAGGACATCTAGAAGGATAAATACCAAAAAACCTGTATCTAGGCATATTATATTCAAATTATAGAAAATCTTTTTTAAAAGCTAGAGGAAAAAGAACACCTTACCTACATTTGCACAAGTATAAGATTTACACCAAACTTCTATTCAGAAAGCATATAAGTAAGAAGAGTGTGGATTAAAATATTTAAAGTCTCAAAAAAGACTACTAACCTAATATTCTGTATCCAACAAAGTTATCCTTCAAAAATGAAGGAGAAGTTTGAGAAAATAAAAATGTTCTGGAGGTGGGTGGTGGTGATAGTTGTACAACAATGTGAATGTATTTAATGCCGCTGAACTATACGCTTAAAAGTGGTTAAAATAGTATATTTTATGTTATATATATTTTGCCACAATTTTTTTAAAGTGAAGTAGTAAATACTAAAGACTTTCTGAGACCAACAAAAATGGAGGAAAGTTGTCACCAGTAGACTTGCCTTGCAAGTAATATTTTTAAAAGTTCTTTAGAGAGAAGGAAAATATATAGGCAGAAACTCAGATCTGTATAAGAAAACGGAAGAGCATTAGGAAAGAAAAAAATGAAGGTAAAAGATTAGATTTGTCTTATTATTTATTGATCTGACAGAACAGTTTGTTCAAAATAACAGTGACAATGTATTCAGTGATCGTAGCTTATTTGTGAATGAAATGAATGATAGCCATTTTATAAAAGACAAGAGAGAAGAATTGAGAATACTGTTTTATATAGTACTTGTACTACAATGATGTGGTATAATATTATTTAAAAGTGCACTTAGATTAGTTGTAAACACATTCTAAAAACTCTAGGGCAATCACTAAAAATAGTGTTTAAAAAAGAAGTGTAATTAATATGCCAAGAGAAGAAAAAGTAGAGTCATATAAATTGCCTAATGAAAACCAGAGAAATGGAAGACAAAAAAGGAAAGAAAAGAGAGAAAGAAAAAAGTAAGAATGAATGAGTAAACAAAGGAAAGAAATAGAAAATATGTACAAATATGATCGCTATTAATCCAACTATATCAATCACTTTAAATGTGAATAGTCTAAATACATCAGTTAAAAGACAAAGACTGCCAAAGCAGATAAACAAACAAGACACAATTATATCTTGTCTACTAGAAACCCACCTTAAATATAAAGTCACAGATAGATTAATTTCATTATGCAGGTGAAAGAAAATGAGACTCAGAGGACTAAGGCATCATATTCTTGCAGATTTTAAGTGGCAGAGTCAGAATCAGACTGAAGTTTAGATAACTACGTAGTCTCTAGTCTCTCCTTCAAACTGTGCTGCCTGGAAAGGGTCTTTATATACCATGCTATGAGAAACAGATGATCTCTTCCAACGCTCACTCGTAATACATCAGATTACCCTGGCCAATTCTCTTTTTCATTCTCATTTTATTTATTTATTTATTTATTATTTTTATTATTATGATTATTATACTTTAAGTTTTAGGGTACATGTGCACAACGTGCAGGTTTGTTACATATGTATACATGTGCCGTGTTGGTGTGCTGCACCCATTAACTTGTCATTTAGCATTAGGTATATCTCCTAATGCTGTCCCTCCCCCCCTCCCCCCACCCCACAACAGTCCCCAGAGTGTGATTTCAATTCCCACCTATAAGTGAGAACATGCAGTGTTTGGTTTCTTGTCCTTGCAATAGTTTACTGAGAATGATGGTTTCCAGTTTCATCCATGTCCCTACAAAGGACATGAACTCATCATTTTTTATGGCTGCATAGTATTCCATGGTGTACATGTGCCACATTTTCTTCATCCAGTCTATCGTTGTTGGACATTTGGGTTGGTTCCAAGTCTTTGCTATTGTGAATAGTGCCGCAATAAACATACGTGTGCATGTGTCTTTATAGCAGCATGATGTATAGCCCTTTGGGTATATACCCAGTAATGGGATGGCTGGGTCAAATGGTATTTCTAGTTCGAGATCCCTGAGGAATCGCCACACTGACTTCCACAATGGTTGAACTAGTTTACAGTCCCACCAACAGTGTAAAAGTGTTCCTATTTCTCCACATCCTCTCCAGCACCAGTGGTTTCCTGACTTTTTAATGATGGCCATTCTAACTGGTGTGAGATGGTATCTCACTGTGGTTTTGATTTGCATTTCTCTGATGGCCAGTGATGATGAGCATTTTTTCATGTGTTTTTTTGGCTGCATAAATGTCTTCTTTTGAGAAGTGTCTGTTCATGTCCTTTGCCCACTTTTTGATGGGGTTGTTTGTTTTTTTCTTGTAATTTGTTTGAGTTCATTGTAGATTCTGGATATTAGCCCTTTGTCAGATGAGTAGGTTGCGAAAATTTTCTCCAATTTTGTAGGTTGCCTGTTCACTCTGATGGTAGTTTCTTTTGCTGTGCAGAAGCTCTTTAGTTTAATTAGGTCCCATTTGTCAATTTTGGCTTTTGTTGCCATTGCTTTTGACGTTTTAGACATGAAGTCCTTGCCCATGCCTATGTCCTGAATGGTATTGCCTAGGTTTTCTTCTAGGGTTTTTATGGTTTTAGGTCTAACATGTAAGTCTTTAATCCATCTTGAATTAATTTTTGTATAAGGTGTAAGGAAGGGATCCAGTTTCAGCTTTCTACATATGGCTAGCTGGTTTTCCCAGCACCATTTATTAAATAGGGAATCCTTTCCCCATTTCTTGTTTTTGTCAGGTTTGTCAAAGATCAGATGGTTGTAGATATGTGGCATTATTTCTGAAAGCTCTGTTCTGTTCCATTGATCTGTGTCTCTGTTGTGGTACCAGTACCATGCTGTTTTGGTTACTGTAGCCTTGTAGTATAGTTTGAAGTCAGGTACCACTGCTCAATGAAATAAAAGAGGATGCAAACAAATGGAAGAACATTCCATGCTCATGAGTTGGAAGAATCAATATCGTGAAAATGGCCATACTGCCCAAGGTAATTTATAGATTCAATGCCATCCCCATCAAGCTACCATGGACTTTCTTCACAGAATTGGAAAAAACTACTTTAAAGTTCATATGGAACCAAAAAAGAGCCTACATCACCAAGTCAATCCTAAGCCAAAAGAACAAAGCTGGAGGCATCACGCTGCTTGACTTCAAACTATTTATTTATTTTTGAGATGGAGTCTCGCTCTGTTGCCCAGGCTGGAGTGCAGTGGCGTGATCTCAGCTCACTGCAAGCTCCACCTCCCGGGCTGATGCCATTCTTCTGCTTCAGCCTCCCGAGTAGCTGGGACTACAGGTGCCCACCACCACACCCGGTATACATATATATATATTTTTTTTTAGTAGAGACAGGGTTTCACTGTGTTAGCCAAGATGGTTTAGTCTCATTTTTAAAAGACTTTAGTTGTTCAGAAGAGTAGAGTGATATAGTTGAGTAGTAGCAAAAGAACTAATTGAGGGCAAAAAGAGGCTATTAACACTTATTGAGAGACTGTATGTACATGACATTCTCCCAGACCATAGTAGAGCACAGAGACAACACTGTCACCTCAACTGAAGAACATTACAATCTAGAAATGGAAATCTCAACACCTTATTTTTTTTCTAGGCCTACTAAAAAAAAAATAAAAAAGTAAATTAGTATAATCCACTTTTACCAAAAATTTTCAAAATTTTCAAAATTCCTTGAGAATATCTATAGACTTCTAAAAGTATAACATAAAATTGTTTTGGACAATTACCAACATTTGAAAATAAAGCAAAGTTTGAATGTCTCTTCCATGATAAAATGGAGCATAGCCCAAGAGGCCATCAAAGCATTATTTAATTATCTATGCGCTTATAGTTTTGTGTGACCTACTATTTACTACTGAATTGACCCAACATTTTGAAGCTGTAAATTGACTTGTAGATTTGTGTCTTGAAGAAATGCAAATTACTTCTATCCAGAAAAAAAAAAAAGATAATCTCAAAGGTTATAGTTTTATTTTCCTATTGGATGTTTGATAATTTAATATGTATACTAGAAAATGAATTCATATGATTTTCCTGAGAAAATATACAACCTACTCATCTAATTCTTTTGAACCAGCTGTACCATCTTGTTGTTTCTCTCATTAAATGAGCTAAATCAATCTTTGACAAATGTTCCCTCTATATTTGTGTGAGAGTCATGTTTTCAACTTTTAAAAAGTTATATTTTGACAGATTTGAAGGTTGCCTTAAAGATGCATAGTGTGCTAACCTGCTAGAGCTAGTTAAGCAGAGTTGCCTAAGAAACTCCTGGAGTGAATCACAAACAGCAATAGAACTTTCCCTTTTGTACTGTCAGATTTGTCTTCTGATTCAGTTTTTCTTTTCTTTTCTTTTTTTCTGGTTTGTTTCATTGTTGCTGCTGATCTTGGCCAGGAAGTTCCACATTTGTTTAACTTACTGTCTAGGATTATGTCCATTTTCACAACTGCTGCTGGACCACAAAGTTGGGCTTAATTATGTAATCAAGAGAACCCTCATGTATAAAACATGTTTATAAAACAGCCAATTCCAGAGACTAGTAGGTACTGAATAACTAGGTGAGTAGAGATCACATAATCTATACATTGTTCCCCCTTTGGGATGACAATAATTAGCAATCTGGTTTTATGACAAGATCACTTGGTAACCTATATTAGGATGATGAGAATATATTCTTTGTTGAGTGGTAGAAGACAGAGAATAGAGTTAGTTGTTCTATATTTTTTGTGTGTCTATTTGTCTGCTTAAATCCATAAAGAAAACATTCATTTTTCACTGAAAAGGAGAATAACCATTGAGACTGTTTGTCTTTTGCTTGAGGTTGTGGAACTGAATTTCAAGTCCTGTAGGTGGTTGTGTATTTAACTGAGAAAAACCTTTCACCACTATTTACCATATTTACTATTTATATATGCATATTACTATTTATCATAATAAGAATATGAAGTATTTTCTTCTAGGATATACCAATAAATTAAATTATAATGTGGCCTCAGTAAAAACAGCTTTTTCTAATATAAGAGGCTATTAAACACTTGTACAAATTTAATAGTCTCAGAATTCTCAGAAAATAAAGAAACTGAACTCTAATATAATGAATGTTCTAGTCTTTTAAGGAAAAATAAATTTCCTCATAAAAATGCTACTTCAGAAGCATCGTTAGTATGTAAGAATCAAGATGAATCTTTAGATATATATTGGTTTGGTAATTTTAGTTTATAAATTTTTCTTTTCTCATTATGAAAAATAAACATCATTTAACTTAATTTTTATAATTTATATTTCTTTTCTAATGAACACATTAGTTAATCTTAAATTTGGTTACAACTTATGGCTTATATGGGTGGTCATGGTAAATGAATGAGCATGTTTGTGTTCTAATACAAGTATTTACAAAAACAGGTGGGCTCGATTTAGGCAGTGAGTTGTCAGGGTCCCAACCTGACAAGTATTAAAAAAGAAAAAAAGGTACTTCCTGGTTAATTTAACTCGGAATACCTTTCCTAATGAATTATTTGACTTCTGTTTCTTCCCTTAACCATCTTTCCATCCTGATGATTTCCTTCACTGAGCCAAATAAACGTTAAGCATATGCTTGTTCTATATTTCTATATTTTTACTATTAAAATAAAACAATTTTGATAGAATCAAATAACAGAGGACCAGGCATGGTGGCTCACGCCTGTAATCCCAATACTTTTGGAGGCTGAGGCAAGCGGATCACCTCAGGTCAGGAATTCAAGACCAGCCTGGCCAACATAGTGAAACTCCGTTTTGACTAAAAATACAAAAATTAGCCAGGCGTGGTGGTACATACCTGTAATCCCACCTACTGGGAAGGCTTAGGTAAGAGAATCACGAACCTGGGAGGCAGAGGTTGCAGTGAGCCGAGACCATGCCACTATACTCCAGCCTGGGTGACACAGCGAGACTTTGTCTCAAAAAAAAAAAAAAAAAAAAAATCAGATAACAAAATAACAGAGCCACAGACAAAAATCTTATTAGAACTCAACTGATGCAAATGTAGATGGGGCCAATACCGTATAGACTATGCAGATGATACAAAATAACTTAAAACTAGGATTCTGCTGTGACAAAAGTTTCCACCAAATATCTGTCCCTAAGCCTTCAACTCCTTTTTAGTCATTATTTATCCACTTCTTGTCATTGATTTATTAGAATAAAAGCCACCCTATTGCACAGGAAAAATTCATACGCTGAATTTATTAAATACATAATTTAATGCAAACATGATTAAATAAGCTTTGTCTTCTCAGTGTGAATCACAATGAATTCTATGAGGAAATTATAGATTTGCTCTTTATTTTTAATAGGTTTCTGTCTCAGATGATATGCGATTCAGCATATACCAAGTATTGAATATTGTGATGATGCAGTGCTAATAATTTCATGTAGCTGTTTACATTTTATTTTCCAGAAATACCTTAATGATATCTCTGGCACCACAGAATATCAGTGACTAAATTTTTATGCTTTATGTCTAGTCTTTAGAAATTAAAGTGTTTAAGTTGTCCTTTGGCATGCTACAGTTTTGAACAATTAAAGTGATTTAGTTTAAATGATGTTACATTTATTAAAACAAACTTGCCTAAAATATCAATTTCCTTTTCTAATTTAGTATTCTCCTAGAATTTTACTCTAATTAACGTAGACAATTTTACCTGGACATGTGAGAGTTTGCTCTCCTTTGAATGTGATGTAATTTACCATGTTTGTATGTACACTGATCCTTTTACAGCAGAAATAACTTACAAAGAAATTTAAAACAGAGATAACGGGTGTTTTGTATTTATTTACACCTATGATGTCCTGTGACTTAACTACCCATTGGCAGTATCATTTAGTGGGAATAGCAAAGAAAGTTAAAACTTTGGTTTTAGTCTTGGTTCCGCCAGTAACTTAACCTGTACTATAACAAGTATCTAATCTTCCCATGTCTCCATTCTCCTATCTGTTAGATAAGAATATTGAGGATCATCTTCAAAATTCCTTTCGGCATGAAAATGTCTTGGTTCTCTGATATAGCATGTTAGAAGTGATAGGAAATTTTTCAAGATATAGGAAAAACAAACACACTGGTGACAATGAAATATAAAGACAAGTGACAAAGAGGTGGTAAGCATGAACACTTCCAGTGCAGTGGTTCTGTCCTACCCAATAATCCTAGTTTCTAAAGTGGTACATGGAAAAGCAACAGACATATGCTGAATGAAGAAATGGATGAGAGAGGAAGAACAGGTACAGACAGTATGTGGTAATGCAGCAGAGAGTAAGTATGGATTCATTTTGGTTAGGAAAAGAAGACATCTGTCAGTCAGATGGGTGTGGGTGATCCATGCCAAGAAGGACATTTCAATTTGAATCTGGAATGAGAGAAATAAGCAAAGCCTCAGAGATGAAAATGTTCATTTTGTGCTAATACAGTGACAAGGCAACCAGGGGAGCAGGTGGTGGTAGAGGAGAAGTGGAAAGGTAATTTGGAGGCATTCATGGAGGATCTGGAATATTGAGCAAAGATAACCCTGAGAGATGCTGTGACGGTTCATTCCATAGAAAAGCTCAACACATTGTCCTAAACAGAGGTACTTGACAGGAGTTTTAACCCACTTCTGTGCTGCAGGTTACTGAGTGCATTAGTCTGCTCTCATGTTGCTATAAAGAAATCCCGGGGACTGGGTAATTTGTAAAGAAAAGTGGTTTAATTGGATCAGGGTTCTGAAGGCTGCACAGGAAGCTGATGCTGGTATCTGCTCAGCTTCTGGAGATGCCTCAGGAAACTTTCTGTCATGGAGGAAGACAGAAGGAGAGCTGGCATTTCACATGGCCAGAGCAGAAGGAAGAGGGTGGGGGATGTGTCACATACTTTTAAATGACCAGATCTCAGGAGAACTCACTAATCCAATGACAGCATCAAGGAGAGTGATGTTAAACCATGAGGAATCAGCACCATGATTCTATCACCTCCCACCAGACCCAACTTCCACCACTGGGGATTAATACAGAACATGAGACTTGGGTGGGGACACAGATCCAAACCATATCACTGACTTTGAGCTGCCCTCAAAATAGCTTAGAGGCTTTATTAGCATCTCAGGCCTATTCTTTACTGTGGGTAGAATGTACTAATAACAACAAAGGAAGTTAAAGAAAAAATAATTTGGCTGTGTAGGGAAATTAGATAAAACTGCAGCTTAGACTGACACCAGGCCAACTTTATTATGTATATCTCTTTCTGGAATGGAGGCTAACTCTTCTAGTACTCAAACTACCATTTCATTCTCCTGAATCAAGAGTGACAGATTCACTCTCAGAAGGAAATGGGCTGGGAATTCAGAAAGAGTTAATTTGTATATATGAATCATGGATGCTTTCCATTTTTCAATCAGAGGAAATGAAGTACTTTTCAAATATATGACCCAGAAAAACTCAGAGGGCTTGATCTCCTATTTCCTCCCTATAAACCCAGTATTACAGTTGTTAAAATTCCCATGACAAATATGTTCTTCCTCTTGTGTTTTGAGTTATTCTCCCCTTTTGGAACATTCTTAAATTTCCCTGAAGTCTGTGTTTATGCCCTTTAAAAAGAATGAACATAAAAGATGTTTGTCACATGACTTTCAGATGCAATAAAACTCATTCCCAAGTTTAATTCCTAGACATACTGTTTTAAATTTATCCATTTGTCCATTTAAAAATGTTTTTAAAGCAATATTTCCTTCTTAAATTGTAGTCACAGCAGTTTAATGAAATTGATCTAATAAAAACTTATTAAAGTAATAGATGGTTTGAGAATCATGTTTCCCTTTAGAAAATACACACATACATGCATATATGTAAATAGTACATATATACATAGCATGGAGCTCCATAATAAGGAACTGGGATATGGATTCCTAAGATGTACTTCTCTAATTCCTCATTCACAACTTTACCATGAGCAAGTTTCTTGACAGCTTTAGCCATCTTTAACCACATGTAACATAATATCCTAATGCTAGGCTTCTTTGGAGAGATGCGGCTAGGCTCCATTAGTTAGAGCTTGTGGAGTGGTTGGATGTTCTTGGATGACTGGTGCCATGTGAAATTGCAATATAATTGCTACAATTAAGAGGCCACATTCTCTGCTTATACAACTCACTGGGAAATTATTTTTGCACCAAAGGTAATAATTTTTATCTTTATCATTATGTAAAAGCTCTAAATATTTTCAGTTGCTTTTACACCTAGGTATCATAATTAACGTTATGCCTAGTCAAAATTAAATAGATCTTTCAGTTGAGCAAGTATAACCCTGAGAAATGCTGTGACAGTTCATTCCATAAAAAACTCGCCATATTATCCTGAACAGAAGCACTTAACAGGAGCTTTAACTCACTGCTGTGCTGCAGGTTACTAAGTGTATTAGTCTGTTCTCACATTGCTATAAAGAAATACCTGAGAAAGGGTAATTTATTTAAAAGAGTTTTGTTCAGCTCATGGTTCTGAAGGCTATATAGGAAGCATGATGCTGGCATCTGCTCAGCTTCTGGGGAGGCCTCAGGAAACTTAGAATCATGGTAGAAGGTGATGATTTGAGCTCATTAAGAGATACTATCATACAGACATTATTTCTTTTCTATTGTGGAAATTACTAGATTATCAAATATTCAGATATTCTTGAACGATTCTTGCTCAGAAATTTAAATTCAACAAATGAGTAAGAGATTTTTTCTTTTGGATTCAATATGTTTTTTGTTTTGTTTTGTTGTTTTGGTAAACCCCTACGAAGTTCCCGATATAATGAAGACAGTGTAGTAAATGGTATCGCAGTCAGTT
The DNA here is from genome assembly GCF_009828535.3 of Hylobates moloch. Classification (NCBI taxonomy): domain Eukaryota; kingdom Metazoa; phylum Chordata; class Mammalia; order Primates; family Hylobatidae; genus Hylobates; species Hylobates moloch. The sequence goes on from NW_026652294.1 coordinate 65,801,402, forward strand.
GGACACCCTATAAAAAGACATGATTTGGATTTTGGATCTCAGATGATCGGGGTTGATATGTTATTCTTCTATTAATTAGCTCTTGGATTTTTGTCAGTTGGATATGTTACTTAACATTTTCTCTATACCAATTTTCTAATCCAAAAAGTGGTATATATTATGTACATGACAAGGCAATGCAGTTGGGAAAACTGAATAAGATAACATATGCATGTAGCATAAAGCCTCACTAGACAGTGCTTAATAAAATTTAGTTATCTCCTCTACTTTTAAATTGATATAAATAGGTCAAAGGGCACAAAGTTGTAGCTCTGTTGGATGTGAAGTTCTAGGAATCTAATGCACAGCATGAGGACTATAGTTAATAATACGGTATTTCATTCTGAAAATTTACTGAAAGTAGGTTTTAGGTGCTACTACCCCAAAAAGAGAATGGAAAAGTTAACTATGTGAGATAATATATATGTTAATTCATTTGACTGTAGTAACCAGTAACCATTTCCTTATGTATATCAAAACATTATGCTGTGTAAATAAATACACAGAATATATACCATAAAATGGCATTTTCTTTTTTTTTTTTTTTTTTTTTTGACACGGAGTCTCGCTCTGTCGCCCAGGCTGGAGTGCAGTGGCACAATTTCAGCTCACTGCAAGCTCTGCCTCCCGGGTTCACGCCATTCTCCTACCTCAGCCTCCCAAGTAGCTGGGGCTACAGACGCCTGCCACCACGCCTGGCTAATTTTTGTATTTTTAGTAGAGATGAGGTTTCACCGTGTTAGCCAGGATGGTCTCGATCTCCTGACCTCGTGATCCATCCACCTCGGCCTCCCAAAGTGCAGGGATTACAGGCGTGAGCCACCACACCCGGCCTAATTTTTTAAAATGTCTTCCACATTCAAGGATGTTGAAATATAATGTAATTAAGTAGGTTAATTAAACTGACAATTTGTTTTCAGTAATGATCTGGTTGTTCTCTTTTTCAAAATGATTATTTATATATGGTTTTAGCATACAAAACCTGCCCAATACACATTACCTAATTTTTATTTAAAAAAAGTTGTTTAAATCTAAATATCACTGATATTATATGTATTACTCTAAAAAATTACATGTGTGCATTGAAAACTGGGTTGATAAATGCATAAGTTATGATTTCCATGCCACAGTGAAAATATACCCTAAAGACAGACAGAGGAATCAGAGGTTTCTAGTGCCAAAAGAAACCACAGTTAATTTTGGAGTCAGAGTACCGCGTTCTATGATACATGTGTGGACACAAGCTTGATGACTTGGCCAAAATTGTATCACCACTTAGTGCTAGAAATGGGACAAATATCTTGATCTTCTAATTCCCTTTTTTCCACAATACTAAAGAATAGAAAAATATTTTTATTATGGTCTGGTCAATGTAGTATTGGCCTTTCATATTCTGTGAACATTTTCTGATGACAGTTTAGGACTGGATTAAAAAAAGAATAATCTTTTTCAAGAAAGAAGCAATTCTACAACTGAAGTTAAACAGGCACTGACCTGCATTAGCATTCATGAATGATTCTACCCTATTATATTTGATATCATAGTCACTTGGATGTAAAATCAACAAATATTTGCAAGCAAGGGTCACTCGCACATTTTGCTGATACAGAAATACAACCATAGAGGTGCTACAATTACCTAAAAGTCACACACTAATTCAAAAAACATTTCTGATTTCTATTCTTATTGTCCTGTATTCCTTATATCTGATAATGACTATGGCCAGATTAAATAGTTTGCAAATAGCTGTTCTCTCCTACCACAAATTAGCATAAACTTGATGTCCGTTCATCACTTCTAGCTTTGAAGGACCACAAATGAGGGTGATAAAAGCAGATGCCTAGCATATGGCAACAGATGGGTCACCACATTTAAGAAAAGCTACTGGGAATAGCTTGGTTTACTTTTCTCAGTTCTTACTACAAAAGGTGAAAAGAACGGAGAAGGAAACAATCTAGGCAATGCAGACTTGATTGACTCCTAATTGTCCTTCGGTTTTAAAATGTCCTATTAAAATATACAACTTGTAGTTTGCTAGTATGTTTCATGTCATAGTGTTGTCCATAGCCAGGTAGAAATATTCATAAAAAAGGAGTCAACCAACTATAGGGAGGATTGTACAATACTCACTGGCAAAATATGTTTGCTGGTGGCCAGAATTATTGAAGCAGATGGCACATGATGAGCTCATCAGGACATGTCCAGACGCCCAGCTTTATAATACCAAGTTTTATTATTCTCGCTCAGAGGCTGCCCTATCCTAATATAACACTTAAAATTTTACCTATGAAGCATTTACAATTTTATACTAAATTATACATGGTTTTATTGTAAACTAGAAATAAAAATGGTGCTTATGTTAAAACTTTGATTCAATATCCATAAAACACTGCAGAGATATCTTAAGATCAAATGCTTGCCCCATGAACTGGCATCTAAATTACTGTTCATTTTTAGGGAATATTTCGTTATCTATTTGAAGTTGGTTCCATAAACTTCATGAGTTTATAATTCATAAACTCAGAAGATAAAAAAGAAAACAAGCAAAAAGAATTTATGTTCGAATACACGTGAAACTAAATAATAGCTGGATTTTATTGGATATAACTGTTTGCCCTATAATTAACAAAGATAATGTCAAATTATGTTTTCCCTTGGGTATGAATTTGTTTTAAAAGCGGCCGGGTGCGGTGGCTCACGCTTGTAATCCCAGCACTTTGGGAGGCTGAGGTGGGCGGATCACGAGGTCAGGAGATCGAGACCACGATGAAACCCCGTCTCTACTAAAAATACAAAAAATTAGCCGGGCGTGGTGGCGGGCGCCTGTAGTCCCAGCTACTTGGAGAGGCTGAGGCAGGAGAATGGCGTGAACCTGGGAGGCGGAGCTTGCAGTGAGCCGAGACTGCGCCACTGCACTCCAGCCTGGGTGACAGAGCGAGACTCCGTCTCAAAAAAAAAAAAAAAAAAAAGAAAAGAAAAAAAAGAATTTGTTTAAAAAGCTCTTTTGGGTTTATTTGATATTTCTCTATTAAAGCAAATATGTAATTCTTAAATAAAATCCTTAGAGAACTTTCTGAAGTTAAAATAAAATCCAAAAGCTTTTCCTAAGTTATAATACAGATAAAAAAACAAAGTTACAATAATAAAAGCTCAAACTTTTGGTCAAACTATTACTAGAATTTGAGATAATTTTCTGCTAATAATGAAAATCATGGTGGATACAGGTTAAAAAATACAATCCATATTGTTTAATATCTATCCCACACCCAAAGTTGTAAAAAGGTCTGTTTTTTCCTTCTCCAGTGTCTATTATCTGATTCAGAAATATAAGTTTTTAGCCAGCTAAAACTTGGCATCGGTACCTCCTAACATTTTGTATGTGCTGCTTTTATAAAGTAATCGCAGTGTGATTCCTAGTGTCACTCTTCAACCATAGCAGTAGTATCTTTCTAGGCTGGTTTTGTAGTTATCACAGTTCCCTGCTCAGGAAGTAGGGTAAGGAGCAGTGGGTGGTGATGTATTGCATTCTAGGAAATAAGTATAGTTTCCATAAGTAAAGCTCTTGGTGGATCACAGAAATAGGAAGAGTCCTGGTAGCAATGCATTTCAGAGGTAGTGGGGGTTTTGGTTATTGATAATGTGTATGTTGTTTTTCTTATTGCTTTTGTTTGGTAATCCCATGCAGAAGTTTTTAACCCATGTTGACTTTCATAGTGACAAGAAAGAACCCCAACGATAATAATAGCATAAACAATAACTTCTAGCCTTTAATAAAGCACAAGTGCCAGGTACAATGACAGGTACTTTAAATACTTCCCCCCATCCCCACCTAATCTTACTGAAACCTTAAATGGTAGAAATGATTATCTTCAAACTGCAGTTTGAAGATAACTTACCCAAGCAAGTTACTCAAGTAACTTACTCAAGTCATACAACTAGAAAGTGAAGGGGCTGGGATTCAGTCCCAGCTTGGCTCTGAAGTTCACATGCTTAACCTGCTTCTTCGCCTCTATGTGAGAGCTCAGTAAATACAGCATTTATGCACTCTTTTAAAAAAAAAAACTATTAGAATATTCAGGTGACAAAAGAAAAATAAATCAAGAATTGCAAAATTTTATCGTAAAAGGAATGAGGTATATTCCTCCAGCTTATAAATTATCACAGAAATAACCTGAAATGTGGAAAAGCATATCACAACAAAGTATAAGAAACAAGTTAAATATCCAGTATTAGAGCAGTGCACATAAAATAGAATATTTTCCAGGAAATACAAATGAGGTTTAGAAAAATAACACAGGGAAGGGTTTATAACACAATGTTAAGCAAAGAAGGAGGCACTACAAAAAGATACAAGTTATAAATTATAATTTCAACAACGCAAAAAATTACAAAAGATAAATCCTTGAATAAAATTTTTAAAAAATGGTAACAAAAATGGCCTCTGGATAATGCAATGGTGTTTTTTTGTCACTATTCTTTATATTTTATGTAATTTAAAATATTTATCAGGAGTGTACATTGCACTTCAACAGAAAAGATCTTTAATTATAAAATGAAACCATTATGAACATACAGAATTATATAAATGGGAAATCATAGATAAATGTTATTTGGATGATTAAAACATTTAAATATTTGTTTAGAAAACATCAACACAGTAATAAAGGTTACAAGCATTCATGATTAATTTATTGAGAGGATACTATGAAATCATAAAAATCTGTGTAATTGTAGAATTACACCTGATAGGAAGAAAACAAACTTTTAAAAATATTTATTTATCTTATACTAGTAGAATCTTCTCACTTTCTTCCTATTTTTGTTCCAAAAATATTTTTGTCATTTTTAATCTTACTGCATATGTTCATTCCTCAGTAATCAACAGTGTGCTTTCTTGTTTATGACTATTCCAAAAGTACAACATCCCTTAATGATCCCAAAATATAAAAAACACATGGAGACCGTTTGGTACTCAAGAAGAGAATTGTTTGGTACTCAAGAAAAAAATAGAGTAAGTGTGCCAAAATACAAGACAACTTTCACTGTATCACTTCCCTAACATAAGAACTACAAGTGGTCATGTTGCCTTTCAAACCATGTTCAAACTTCTTAGCTTGGCATTCAGTATTCTGTATTAATTAGGCTTATTTTACCTTTTCAGTCTTGTTTTCATTAACTCCAACATAACCATCACAACTGTCTCAATCAATCTCACTGTGGTTTCCTAGGCAATCCGTGCTTATCACTACCTTATTACCACTACCTACAGCTATCCTATTTCTCTAATCACTTCCTTGAAGGAAGATTTTTCTAGAAGGAATTTCTTGAAGAAAGAAATTTCTAGATAATTAATTAATTTATTATTAATACATTATTAATTTATTCCTCCAATACTGACCTCTTACACTTGTCTAAACATTAAAGATGGAATGAACTGGACCTGGTTCTAGCCATGAAAGAACTGATAGTCTAGTAAGATATATACGATGATCAGTGGTGTGACCTGAAGGATAACAAGTTAGAGTTAACTACAAAAAGTGTAGGAAATAGGGGTGGGACAGGAAGAAAGACCCAGGCAAAAGCAACGTCATCTACACATGTTAAGGGGCAAGAATGCACAGGGCAAGTCTGAGAAACTGAGATGGGGCTTGGGTTGTAAATTGATAAGCAATTGACCAGCTTCCCCAGCATAGCGTTAAATGACTATGATATAATTTCTTTCATATCAAAATTATATTTTATTACAGACCATGGGACCTCTGAGATTAAACAAGAGTTTTCTATATCATGGAGGTTAAATTCTTTTAGTAGCAACCTCATTCTTTACTTACCTGATGATTAGTAAGTAACGTGAAATACATATCTTTACTTACCTGATGATTAGTAAGTAACGTGAAATACATATCTTCCACATCATCTGTATTACTTCTGGGGATTATCACAAGAATTGAATATAGTTGATGCCTAAAAATATATCTTTAGTCACTTGATGCCTATCACACAAACACTTCTACAAGCAGAGATGGGGAGTAATGTCCAAAGTGTGGACATTTATGTAGCTAAATGGTGTGCAGCTGAGAGTTTCATCTGTCTCAGTTGCTCAACAAGGAGTGAGGATTTGGAAATATGTATATTTACTATAGATTTGCATCATCAGTGTTTAATTGTAGCAAACAAGATTTTTGGCTGAGGCAAAATTAATTTCATGCGTATGGTCATAGAGATGGCAAATGATTCTTGTTAAATTCATTTCCAAGTGTATGAACAAATCTGACATTCTCAGCATATACTTAACTCATTTTATTTGTTCTCAGAAGAGTTAATACACTTGAGTAACTCCAAGTTTTGTTTACAAAAGTACATTGGGGAATTTTCATGTAGAGCGTAAGTTTTTCAAGTTATTTGATCTTGTTGACACAAAATCAACTTAATGATATTAAAAAAAAGTAACAGAATTGGGTGCAATCCAAATAGAATCCATTTGTCTTAAGACTGAAAACAAATAAAAATGACCCAACATTTAATGTTATGAGATTACTGAGCATTCTCAGTAATGATGTTTGGACTTTTGGAATGAAAGTATACATGGAAATACATTTTCTCTATTTATATTGGCTGCTGCATGGCACTTGGAACAACCAGTTTAGGAAGGGGGGAAAGCTGTCTTTGTTTTTGTCCACTGTGAATCACTCAGTCTCTGTATCTCCATTTTAAACTCAACAATGTGGACATCTGATATTACTCCTAGGAGGATTAATTAATGGTTAATGGTTTTGACTCTAACAATAATCATTTCAACAGACTTGTTTATTAATGCCAATAACAAGTTTGTGCTATAATTATTTAAAAGCCTCTAACACAGAAAGCAGCATGCATTTTTTGAATTAAGCCTTGTTATTTATTTATTGACGACTAATGACCATATTTTGAGCTCATTTTATTAATTAATTAAATCCAAATGTTTCCGCAGTTCCATTTTGTGCAGGAACCACTCTTCAAAGCATGGTGGTTTTCCATCTTTGGTACTAAGTAAAGCTACTGTTCACTAAAGAGATTTCTTTGTACTATGACTAGATGGGATACCATTTGAAGCAGCTTTTCACTGTCTTTAGCATAATGCACAATGGTCATTAAGATCTCAAAATTTTTGATCATATCATGTATGAATCCACGTAAGATTTGAACTTCGAGTGGAAATAGTCAATTGCTTCACTGAATATGTGTTCCACCTTTTACAGAATTAGTCTCTTATAATCCCACTTGTATATGTAAATTGTAACATTGTTGGAAAGGAGGGCAATAAAAAACACGGCTGTTGAGTAACCAAACAAGTCCAAAAAATGCCTAGCAGGAAAGACAAGACATGCATCGGTCTAATTCTATAAGGTTAAGTCATGGACAACAAATATAAGTACACTGATAAGTATCAACTTCATTAAGTGATAACCTAAATCATATCAAAACAGACATCTAAGAAAATAGTTGTTTTATATTAAACATATTGGTATAGAAAATCAAGATTTCATTTCTCTGTGGTATAAGATTGCCCTGAAGCAGAATGCACATTGGTTGGACGGGGTGGTAACTTTATTTTATAATTTCTCAGGCTACTGAAGGATGATAATTGGAGGGAGGGAGATGAGACAGAGTAGGGGAAATTTCAAGATCTACTTCTAGATCATTGTAAGTTTGACCCCTACTAAGGTAACATGCAATCTGGGTTAATCAGCATGGGCCCAGTGACTACCGGAATCGTCCTTCTCATATTTTAGTTCATTTTTCCCGACTGACAAAAACACATATATAGAGAAGACCATAAATCTCTTAGTTATTCTAAGTTTCTTCTCGCATAATTATTCTGGCATCTTCAAACTAATTTTTAGAAACTTCCAAATAAGGAATAATTGGAATTAGCACTACATTACAAAGCAAACACAAAAGCAAATTTAAAAAGAAGCACAAATATAAATGATAAAATTCTGTTTCATTTCTCAGGGTTGTCAGGGTCAGGATTCCTGAAAAACACGAATCATAGCCAGATTCAAGAAAAAACAAGTGGATATTTTTCAAGAGTGAATTTAATATGTGGATTTCAGTACTAAATATAATCTCCAAAAGGAGTTTTTATGAATTTTAAAAAGTAAATCTAATGTAGTTTATGGTAATAGTGATAGCATAGTTTGATTCTTCACTTCCTTGACCAAGCAACTATAACATCAGGGAGAAGGCCATTATCAATAGACACATTTATTGGACAAATACTCTATCCTAGCAAATATACGCTGCAAATATTCTATTTAAATGTATGCTGCAAATGTTACATTCATTATTTAATCATTGTACCCTCATAACTTCAGGACGAAGGAAAGAAGATGTGGCACACATCAAAGTGCTTTGTACACTATGAAAAATATGTACAATGCAAAATAATGTCTCACAGGAGAAATCTTTTTTTTTAGACAAAAGTGCTAAGAAATTATTTCTTTCCCTGTGTCTTTCATTCTCACTTTCCTCTTCTGACAAAACTGGTTCTCAGAATTCTTGCTTCCATACAGCTATTGCAAGGCAATAGTTTTGTTACTTCATCTAACATTCAAAATATATTTACTAAATACCACGTATAATCCCAAACTTCCCAGCTACTATATTTTCATATGGGTCAGAAGCTCTGAGAAGTGAATTTCTGGCATTAATCCAATAGAAAGGTGGGAAATTAAAGGCATGTTCTTCTAATCAACCCTCCTATACTTCAGGCAGACCCACTTGTATTATCTACCTGAATGCTGGCCTCAGGTATGTTTCTGATTTAAGGGAGGTGACCACTTGCAGAGCTCTATTGAAAAGTGTTCCTAGGACAGGTCTGAAGTCAGCAGAAATAAAGTGATGTAAGTCATTAATTGTGGCATTAATTGTGTGACAACAGTGTACACAGGATGGACGAAGGACAACATTTATGTCCCACAGCTGTTCTTTTGGAGAGGGGGAATGCTCACTGAAGTATTTTGAGGAACAGTGATATCATGTGCAAATTTCTTAAGAAAGTTGAAAAATGTTTAAGAAAAAGTGTGTGTGTGTGTGTGTGTATGTGTGTGTCTGTGTGTGTAAAAAGAAGGGAGGAGGGCAGGAGAGAGAGAGAAGGAGAGAGAGGGGAGGGAGGGGGAGAATGAGAAGGGTCAATATAAAATGTTTACATTTGGGGGAATCTGGATAAGGGATATACAGTGATTTTTGGTACTCTTTTGCAATTTTTATGTAAAGTCTGGAATTATTTCAAAACAAAAATTTTAAAATGCCTACCACTTAGTAGGAAATCCTCCTCTGGATGATATAAATAAAAAATACTGAGATTAAACCAGCAATATTGTATGTACTGTAGCTTCTTGCAAGGTGGTAAAACGGATGCCTTTGGGAAAATGGGTATTTAAAAAGTTCACGTAGAGACAAAAATTTCTAGGGGGAAACCCACACAGCTGCTGGTTTTGTTGCAACACTACAGTATGTGGTAGCCATTTTTCATATTTTGGATCTGTTTTCAAATAACAAAGAGAAAATCAGGTAGATTCCTTAAAATTCATTCTAATTCTAGAATCCTATAATGAACACTCAGGAAACCTAATCTTCCTCATTTCATTCATCCATCTTACTTATGTGAACACTGCTGATATGATGCTCACTATAAGCTTGCTAACAACTGCTTCAGACATCTCAGGTACAATGTGCCCAAGTCACATTTCAATCAGAAGTTGCCAAGTCTATACTGAGTGCTGTGCCAAGGATAGTCAGGGAATTAATGCCCTAGTGATTAATGATACTTAGGTAATAAATTAGGCTACCAAATTAAATGTCTATTTATTTTCAGCTAAAACCACACAGACTTTACCATTTGTCAATATGTGTAATATGCAATGCTACAAATAATGTTTTTTTCTTGTAATTTCTTTCTTCTAATCCTAAAACTTCAAAACCTCATTTAGAATAGTAAAAGAAGATGCCAAAAACTAACATGTACATATACTTTGTGCACTTAGGGATGAAAAAAAAAAAAATACTGCCTTTCATTTCTATACTCTTCCAACAGCTCCGAGAACGATGGCTCCTGAGAGTGACAATATCTGAGGAAAGAGCAGGCCCTGCAACCAACGAGAAATTCTCCTGCAGCATTTCAAAGCAGGTAGTAAATCTCCTTTTCTTTATTTTTTTGTTTTTAGTGAATCGCTACAATAATAGACAGAGGAAATATATTTTAGTCTTTCTTTAACCAGGAACCTAAGTTCCAGATGACTGAGTTTGGCTGGTGAGATGCAGAGGAGGCATTGGGTTTCTATGATCCACTACAAAAAAGCAAATGTTGCTAGTGTAGTCCAAACACAAAAAAATAGAAGCAGGATTAAGGAATACTTTAATTCAGTAATTAAATAAATGCTTAGTCCCTAAATAATTGGCCAGGCATTAAGGACATACAAGCATTGATTAGTCACAGCTCTGTCCTAAGGTGATTATGGTGCAGGAGAAAAAGATAGTGAGCAATATTATTAACCAAGATAAGAGAGAGAGCCTAAAATTTGGCACAATAGGAAAGTGACAGATGAAGTCATGTATAGAGAATTTTGTCCACAGACTCACTCTTTGGAAATCTTTAGCCCCAGAGACTTATAAGTATTTTTAAAAAATAACATGACCTAACTGCAGAAAGATTTTTGTCAATGCATAAAATTTACTTTATCATAAGTCATTACATTTTACAGTGTGACTAAAATCACCAATCTAAATGATAAAATTAAGTTATACTTGGTGGCTTCTTGTGTATTATTATTTATTTGCAATACAATTTTATCATCACATTAAAAAATAGTATAAGACTAAAGTATGGTCTCAGATTCTTGTCCATGGTTCCTGCATAATCCTAAAAAGGGCTTTATCTGTAGTCTTCATTTGTTTGTAATCTTTTCTGCTCTCTGGGCAAAGACTATTTCTTTTCTAAAAACCTATATGAACATCTATCTGAGTCCTATTTTATTCATCTATTTCTGGTAAGAAGCATCAGGCTCCCATATGCCCTATGAAGAAATGGTTTGTAAATATTTCTTAAAGTAGTTGTCAACTCCCTTGCCTTCCTGTGATAGACCTGTCCATATGGCATTAGCCAATACGGCTAAAATCATAAAGAGTCAATTGGTTATTAATTCACCTGATTCTATAAAGAGAGGGCATTCTGAACCTTAAATGGCTAATTCTTACTTGGGCACTAATCACTCCAGGTGCTGCATCTGTGCAGGGGCACTCAATACCAAATTTAGGGACGCTGATGTAGCATGTTCAGGAAAACAAGTTATTTGTATATTGTCATTCACCCTTCTATGAAATAAGATAAAAGGAAGAAAGAGAAAGGGTAGGAAAAATTCTGGTCTCATCTTTTCCTGAGCCAAAGAGATAAACCACTAATCAAATGGGAAGAGCAAAAACACTAATGCTTAATAAGTAGTTACTATTTAGCAGACAGAATCTCAGCTACTTTACACATATCATCTCATTATTTACATTGAGTGCTTAAAAGCACACCTCTAGAAAAACACAGAGCTGTGATTCCTTGAATTATACTCTACCTTATTCCAAAGCCCTAATTTTTTATTTTTATTGTATCTATTTACCTATCAATATTTTTTCTTTTCTTTTCTTTTTCTTGGCGGGGGTGCTGGGGGAGGCAGGATCTCAATCTCACTCTGTCATCATTCAGCCTGGAATGCAGTGGTGCAATCATGGCTCACTGTGATCTTGGACTACTGGGCTCCAGAGATCCTCCTGCCCTTGCCTCCTGAGAAGCTGAGACTAAGGCAAATTCCACTGCACCCTGCTTATTAAAAAAAAAAAAAATTATAGATATAGGGTCTCACTTTGTTGTCCAGGCTGGTCTTGAACTCCTGACCTCAAAATAGTTTTTCTTACCAAATTATAATATGTACTTAGTGTAGAGAAACTGGACAAAATAAAGGAGCTTAAGAAAAAGAAAGTAACCTATAGCCCTAACCTTATCATTCAATGATATCACTGTTAACATCATAGGGTATTTCATTCGAGCTTTTTGTTCTATGCTTTATACAACCATAACCATTCTCTCTGTTCCATAAATAACTTTTACAACATAATTTTAATAGCTACATAAATTTCTATCATATTCACATAAATAACATATTTGCCATTATTGGCCATTTAGGTCATTCCAGTTTTCTTAATTATACATTATACCAAATGTATACACTAACTACCTTTTTGTACCAATTCATTATTATTTCTATAGGATAAATTTCTACATTGTTACTGGTAGCAGAATTGCCAAATTAAGGAGTATATTTTTTATTTTTCTTTTTTTAAAAATATAGTGTCAGTTTACCTTTAAAGGTGCTTTTGAACGTATACTTCTAGCAGTAGTGCAGAAGAGTGCTCATTTATTTCCATCCTTGCCAAGGCAAGGCATCATCATTCTTTTCTCATTTTGCAACAAATGCCTGAAAGTCTTTTATTTTAGTCATATACGTACAAACCTATGAGAAACACATTGAGCTTTTCTTTCTTTCTTTCTTTCTTTCTTTCTTTCTTTCTTTCTTTCTTTCTTTCTTTCTTTCTTTCGTTCTCTCTCTTTCTTTCTTCTTTCTTTCTTTCTTTCACTCTCTTTCTCTCGTTCTTGTTTTGCTCTATCACCAAGGCTAGAAAGCACTGGTGCCATGTTGGTTCATTGCAACCTCTGCGTCCTGGGTTCATGCGATTCTCCTGCTTCAGCCTCCTGAGTAGCTGGGATTACAGTTGCCCGCCACCACACCCAGCTAATTTTTGTATTTTTAGCAGAGATGGGGTTTCACCATGTTGGCCCCGCTGGTCTCGAATTCCTAACTTCTAGTGATCTACCTGCCTCAACCCCCAAAGTGCTGGAATTACAGGCGTGAGCCACTGTGTCTGGCTGAGCTTTCTATGTTTTTAATACTCAACAAAGCTTCCATAGTGAATTATGAACCTATGACTTTCAGGCACACACGCTGAAGTATTTTTTGTCCCATGGTGAATGATTATGGAATTGGCTTTTGAGGAACAACTGGAATGTCAATTAACAAATATACTGAATAGAAGTATCTGAAAATGAAATGGTGTGCCTTGGGAGCCAGAGAAGTGCTCATTGCTGAAGAAGTTCAACCAAAGGTTGATGATCAACTGGCTAGGATGAGAGTAGAGAATTTGTCTGGATAACCTCTCAAGTTTCTTTCCATGCTATGGTCCTATGATGCTGTTGCCTGTTTCTGGAGATTACTGATTCTGTCTCTTTGCCTCATCAGCTGCATTTTTTTTATACTAATAGACTAACTCTCTCTGAATGGTGTCCTTTGGCAATAATCTATTCAAAGTCACAGCATTTTAAGTTGCACTTTGAGGCCAACTGCATATATATATACACACACATATACATATATATATACACATATACATATATACGTATACATATATATATATAAACAATAGCAGAGTATTTGCTGAACCTAGAAAAATGGCTGCATCATGAACTTCTCAGAATTTCACTTTTAAAATTTAGACATACACAATTATATGTCTATAATTACAGCTAAGGTATAGATAAAACTAGATATGGTTGTATGCATTTAGAACATTTCCAGGAAGGTACACAAGACATCATAGAATCATCTCTAGGGAATGGGAATTGGAAAGAGGAATGTGAAGAACTATTATCTTCTACTTTAAATACTTTTGTACTCTTGTATGTTTTAGTAGTAGTATGTATCATTTTAATAATGAGCTGTAACAGTTCACTGTTACAGACACTTGTGTCAGAATCTTTTTATGAATTTACTAAGGTGGGCATAAGCATAACAATTTTATTCTGCTCACCAAAAAGAGAGAAAAATCTGAACCTGCCAAATGAAATGGTGGGTCCAATTGTTATCAGGAGACAAGTAAATTCTTATTTTACTCTTGCCTCGATTCTATGCTTTCCCAATCGTTTAACTTTCCACAGTGTGGGCCAGCAAAGAGAGGTCACAATAGTTAGTTATATATTATAGTTCTAGTTTTACACATCACTCTCTCATAAGAGCCTATTTGAGAGATATTGTGTCTTCAATTGAGGAATCAAATATTCTGATGATGTCTGATCTCTAAGAACAGAATCTGTTTTGTTATCATGAACATCCCAGATGAGCAAATCTAAGAAGATTTTTATCATAAGTAAATCTAAGATGATTTTGAGCCATAAAGACTTAAGGCACAAGGTTTTTTATATATATATATATATGTCATATATATACATGTTAGCCATTTAATCTAATTTTAGAGGGTTCATTAATATTATTGTCAGAAAAAGAATCACTGAATTACATTAAAAATGATGTGTAATTGAAGTTCAGTCCAGTTTGAAGGCTTTTAATTTTTTTTATTGAAGAATGCAATGTTCTGATTAAGTCAGATCTCTGTAAACAGAATCCGCTTTAGAAAAGAACTATTAAGTGTTTGAATAATCACTTATAAAAAAGAAGTAATTACCTTTTCTACATAATTAGTAACTAGTTGGGATTTGTATAGGAGAAGTGACAGAATAAGATAAAATTTTACTAGGTAAGAATTTCTTAAGCTCTGTCAGTAATTTGTTTATATTATCTAACACTCCATAGTGTCCACCTCATAAGTGGGTGACACATGAGAATGAAATGACATAATACTTGACAAGTGTTTGAAATATTATGTGTTGTATTGTAATCATCTAATAAATGCCAGGTAATATAAAAAATATTATGTAAAATAAGAAAAGTGATATCCAAACATATCAACATTATGTCTGTATGTAAAATGCAAATATATGCAGGCAAAGACATGAAAAAAGATTTGAGAGAAGTGGAGCAAGATGGCTGAATAGAACCCTACAGCAACTGTCACCCCCACAGAAACATGAAGTTGAACAACTATCTAAACAAGAAAGTACCTTCATAAGAACCAAGTATCAGGTGAACAATCACAGTAACCGGTTTTAACATCATATCAAGGAAGAAGGCACTGAAGAGGGCAGAAAAGACTCTCGTATTGCTTACACAGCTCCTCCCCCATCTCCTAGCAGTGCAGCACTGCAGAGATAGAATATCTGTGTGCTTGAGGGAGGGAGAATACAGTGATTATGGGACTTTGCATTGGAACTCAGTGCTAACTGTCACAGTGCAAAGCAAAGCAATACAGGGCAGAATTCAGCTAGCTCCCACACTGGGAGCATTCAGATTGGACCTAGCTAGAGGGGAATTTTCTATGGCAGCAGTCAGAATTTGAGTTCCGACTAGCACCAACACTGCAGGCTAAAGTGCTCTGGGGTCATAAATAAACTTGAAAGGTAGCCTAGGCCTTTCAAGGAGGAAAGTTCCCAGGCAAGTTCTGGTGCTGTGCTGGGCTCAGAGCCAGTAGACTTAGGGTATGCAGGACCTAGTGAGACATCAGCTGGGCCAGCCAAGGGAGTGCTTGCGTCACCCCCTCCCCCAGCCCCAGACAGTGCAGCTCGCAGTTTTGGCAGAGACGCCTTCTGTTTGAAAACAGGGGAGAGTAAAGAGGACTTTGTCTTGTAACTTAAATCCTAGCTCAGCCATAGTAAAATAAAACACCAAGCAGAGTCCTGGAGCCCCCATGCCAGGCCCTAGCTCCCGGACAACAGACGTTTCTAGACACACCCTGGGCCAGAAGGGAACCAACTGCCCTGAAGGGAGATAACCAGGCCTGGCAAGATTCACCACAAGCTGAAAAAGAGCCTTTGGGCCTTGAGTAAACATCAGTGGTAGCCAGGCAGTACTTGCCATGGGTCTAGGGCAGTGGTGGCCATGAGGAGAAACTCCTTCTGCCTGAGGAAATAAGAGAGGAGAGTAAAAAAGACTTTGTCTCAGAATTTGGGTATCAGCTCAGCTACAGTAAAATAAAGCACCAAGTAGATTCTAGATTCCTAAAGTTCCTGACTCCAGATCCTCCCTCCTGGACAGCATTTCTACACCCACCCTGGGCCAGAAGGGAACTCCCCACCTTGAAGGGAAAAGTACAAGTTTAGAATGATTCACCACCTGCTGACTAAAGAGCCCTTGGGCCTTAAATAAACATCAGTGGTGACCAGGCAATAGTTGTCACAGGCCTTGGGTAAGACCAAGTACTATGGTGGCTTTAGGTCTGACTCAGCACAGTTGCAGTAGTGGTGGCCACAGAGGTGCTCGTGTCACCCCTCCTCCAACTCTAGGAAGCTCAGCACAGAGAGAAACTTGTTTGTTTGGGGTAAAGTAAGAGAACAAGAGTCTCTACTTGGTAATCCAGGGAATTCTGTCATATAGTACCCCAAGCCGCCAAAGTGCTACCTCTGTTAGTCTGCAAGAGTCATACTATTATTGGGCTTGGGCAGATATGGCTGCAATAGGCAAATACTTAGATCTGAACACTCAATTTTCTTTAAATACTTCTTTAAAGCCTTCCCAAGAAGGACAGGTACAAGCAAGCCCAGACTATGAAGACTACAATAAATACCTCACTTGTCAATGCCCAGACATTGATGAACACTCACAAGCATCAAGATCATTTAGGAAAACATGACCTTACCAAATGAACTAAATAAGGGCACCAGTAACCAATCCCAGAGTGACAGAGATATGTGACCTTTCAGACAGATAACTCAAAATAGCTGGTTTGGGAAGCTAACAAATCAAGATCACAGAGAGAAAGAATTCAGTATCTTATCCATAATGAAAATGTAAAATGAAATGTAAGTTAGACTGAAATAATTTTTAGAAATCAAGCTGAAATTCTGGAGCTGAACAGTTGAATTGACATACTGAAGAATGCATTTGAGTCTCAATCACAGAATTGATCAAGAAGAAGGAAGCATTATGAGCTTGAAGACATGCTAATTGAAAATATACAGTGAGGGAGACAAAATAAAAGAGTAAAAAAGAATGAAGCATCCAAAATTATTTAAAAAAAAAAAAAAAAAAAGCCCAGGACCTCATAGCTTCATTGCTGAATTTTACCAAACATTTAAAGAAGAAAAATCCTACTCAAAGTATTCCAAAAAACAGAGGAGGGAATACTTCCAAACTCTTTCTATTAGGCCAGTATTACCCTGATATCAAAATCAAACAAAGACATATCAAAAAAAAAGAGAAAGGATAAGCCAATATCACTGATGCAAAAATCCACATCAAAATAATAGTGAACCTAATTCAACAACACATTAAGATAATCATGCATCGTGACCAAGTGGAATTTATCCCAGGGATGCAAGGACTGTTCAACATATGCAAATCCACCAATGTGATACATCATATCAATAGAATGAAGGAATAAACCATATGATAATTTCAGTTGATACTGGAAAAGCATTTGATAAAATTTGGCATCTCTTTATGATGAAAACTAAAAAAACTGGGTATAGAAAGAATGTATCACTACACAATAAAAGCCATATAAGACAGACCTACAGCTAGTATCATACTGAAAGAGGAAAAACTGAAAGCCTTTCCTCTAAGGTCTGGAAATAATGAGGTTGCCCACTTCATCACTGTTTATCAGCATAGCACTGGAAGTCCTAGAAAGAGCAATCAGACAAGAAAAAGAAATAAAGGGCATCCAAATTGGGAAGAAAAAAGTCAAATTATTCTTATTTGCAAATGATATAATCTTACATATGGAAAACCCTAAAGACTCCACCAAGAAATTATTAGAACTGATAAGTTGAGTAAAGTTGTAGGATACAAAATTAACATAAAAATCAGTAGCATTTCTATATGCCAACAGCAAACAATCTGAAAAAGCAATCAAGAAAGTAATCCCATTTAAAATAACTGCAAATAAAATTAAACACCTAGGATTTAACTAAAGAAGTAAAAGATCTCTACAGTGAATACTATAAAATACTGATGCAAGAAATTGAGTAAGACACAAAAAGATGAAAAGATATTCCATGTTCATGGACTGGAAGATCAACATTTTTTAAATGTTCGTACTACTCAAAGCAATCTATGGATTCAATGTAATCCTTATCAAAATACCAGTAACATTTTTCACAGAAATAGAAAAAAATATCCTAAAATTTATATGGGATCAGAAAAGAACCTGAATAGCCAAAGTCATCCCGAGCGAAAAGGACAAAACTGACTTCAGATTATACTACAGAATCACAGTAACCAAAACAGCATGATCCTGGCATAAAAACAGACACATTGAGCAATGGAACAAAATGGAGAACCGAGAAACAAATTCACATACCTACAGTGAACTCATTTTTCACAAAGATGCCAAGAACATACACTGGAGAAAAGATAGTCTCTTCAATAAATGGGACTGGCAAAACTACATATCCATATGCAGAAGAATAAAACTAGACCCCTATCTCTTGCCATATACAAAATCTAATCAAAGACTTACATCTAAAACATAAAAGTACTAAAAGAAGACATTGGGAAAACTCTCTATAACATTGCTCTGGACAAGGACTTCTTGAGGAATATCCATAAGCATAGGCAACCAAAGCAAAAATGGAAAAATGGGATCACATCAAGTTAAAAACTTCTGCACAGCAAAAGAAACAACCAACAAAGTGGAGAGAC
Organism: Hylobates moloch; assembly: GCF_009828535.3. Classification (NCBI taxonomy): domain Eukaryota; kingdom Metazoa; phylum Chordata; class Mammalia; order Primates; family Hylobatidae; genus Hylobates; species Hylobates moloch. Next base: position 65,820,055 of record NW_026652294.1, read on the forward strand.
AACCCATGAAATGGGAGAAAATATTTGCAAACTACCCATCTGATAAGGAATTAATTGCCAGAATATATAAGTAGCTCAAACAACTCAGTAGGAAAAATGTCTAATAATCTGATTAAAAAATGGACAAAAGATCTGAACAGACATTTCTCAAAAGACATCCAAATGACAATCAGGTATATTCAAAAGTGCTCAACATCATTGATCACCAGAGAAATGCAAATCAAAACTACAATGAAATATTATCTCACCCCAGTTAAAATGGCTTTTATCCAAACAACAAACAATAATTAATGCCGGTGAGGATATGGACAAAAGGGAACCCTTGTACACTGTTGGTGGGAATGTACATTAGCATAGCCACTAGGGAGAACAGTTTCAAGATTCCTCAAAAAAATAAAAAAATAGAACTAATACATAATCCAGCAATCCCACTACTAGGTATATACTCAAGAGAAAGGAAATCAATATATCAAATAGATATCTTCACTCCTGTGTCTATTGCAGCACTATTCACAATAGCTAAGATTTACAAGCAAACCTGTGTCCATCAACAGACAAATGGATAAGGAAAATGTATGTACATGCAATAGAGTACTAATCAGCCAGAAAAAAGAATGAGAATCTGTCGTTTGCAACAACATGGATGGAAGTGGAGGATTTCATGACAAGTGAAATAAGTCAGGCACAGAAAGACAAACTTGGCATGGTCTCACTTATTTGTGGGAGCTAAAACTGAAAACAATTGAACTCATGGAGCTAGGGAGTACAATGATGGTTACCAGAGGCTGTGAAGGGGTAGTGAGCTGGGGGGAAGTGGAATGGTTAATGGATACATTAATATAGTTAGAAAGAATGAATAAGAGCTAACTTTTGATAGTACAACAGGGTGACTACAGTCAACAATAATTTATTGTACATTTAAAAAATAACTAAAAGGGGCCGGGCACAGTGGCTCACGCCTGTAATCCCAGCACTTTAGGAGGCCGAGGCAGGCAGATCACCTGAGGTCAGGAGTTCCAGACCAGCCTGACCAACATGGAGAAACCCCGTCTCCACTAAAAATACAAAATTAGCCGGGCGTAGTGGCACATGCCTGTAATCCCAGCTACTCGGGAGGCTGAGGCAGGAGAATCGCTTGAACCTAGGAGGCAGAGGTTGCGGTGAGCTGAGATTGTGCCATTGCACTCCAGCCTGGGCAACAAGAGCGAAACTCTGTCTCAAATAATAAAACTAATAATAATAATAATAATAATAATAATAATAATAATTAAAAGAGTATAATTGGAATGTTTGTAACACAAAGATATGATTAATGGCTGAGCTCATGGATTAAACAAACAAACAAAATGTCAGCAGTATTTCCTCTGGAGTATAGAGTAAAATGGAGAGGAGTAAGATTAAGTGAACTTTTCTTCTTATTTATACAATTTATTACTGTATTATTGGAAGTTTTACAATGAGAAACATTTATTTTTTTTAAAAAAGAAACAATATTTTTAAAGAAATGACAAAAGATCCATTGGTAGGTATGTGATGAAATTACTATAAAAATGTTCATTCACAGTAAACGGGCACATTTCATAGTGCATCGATATAGTATAGTTTGGGATTATTTTGGATCAAGCAGATAGCCAGGCTCACAGTGGTTCTTGTTTGAATGACGGGCTGGGAATCATAGTTAATTAATCTCTGTAAGCCATAGTTTCCTTATCTGTAAAATGAAATAATACTGTCCTAGTTATATCTCAACATCCACCACAGTGTTTAGCCCCTTTTTAAGAAAATGAATAATTCAGGTTTAATTTAGAGGTCTAAGATCGAGACTTTTGAAACGTACGCTTGAAAATACAACCTTGTTTTGTTTTCCTTGTGAATTCTATGAGTGCAGTTTACATGAGCACAATTCGGATGGACGTGTTTTCAACCACACACCTGGCAAGTCACCACACAGCGCTGTGCAACTGATATCATTTGAGAAGAAGAGGATAACTGAGTTCCTGTTGGAAGAACAGCAATTTGAAAGTACTGCTTAAATGAACACAAGATGGTGTCAGGATTCCAAGTTTCTAGTTCTTTCTAGGGAGTTACCTAAGGTCTAAGTTTTATCCTGAACAGAATCTCTTGGGGAACTAAAATACTACCAATGAAAAGCTCTTGATACTCCTACATCATGAATATTATTGAGCTCTAAAACTTGAACTGGTCATGTCAGGAGAACCTTGAACTGCTCGTGGCAGTTCTTGTGGACTGAGAGGAAGTACTACTGGAGATCTTGGTGACAGTGGCCAAAAGGAAAGGGTATGATTATGATTGCTGGGAAGCAGATGGCTTTTGAATATGTTCATCCAAATCCTAAGCCAGAGACTGTGTTTAGTGCTTGTTCCTCCTGGGAAGGCTTATGGTAAACAAAAATACAGTTTAACATGTTTAATGTTTTGAAATTCTGGAAGAAGAATAGAAATATTCATTTTGTTCCTGGGTGTCCACATGAGCATGGAGGTATTCTAAAGTGTAAGAAGTGACAGCATAGCATGGTTAAAATCTCAGATTCTGACCTCAGCCTGGCTCCTCCCCTTACTATCTTGAGCATTAGCTCAATAAACCTCGAGGCTTTATCTATAAAATTGTGGTGACAATTACATTCAGTTAAAAGATTATAAGGTTTCAGCCGGACGCGGTGGCTCATGCCTGTAATCCCAGCACTTTGGGAGGCGGTGGCAGGCGGATCACGAGGTCTCAATCACGAGATCGAGACCATCCTGGCTAACACCGTGAAACCCCGTCTCTACTAAAAATACAAAAAATTAGCCGGGCATGGTTGCAGGTGCCTGTAGTCCCAGATACTTGGGAGGCTGAGGCAGGAGAATGGCCTTAACCTGGGAGGCGGAGCTTGCAGTGAGCCGAGATTGCACCACTGCATTCCAGCCTGGGCGACAGGGCCAGACTCTGTCTCAAAAAAAAAAAAAAAAAAATTGTAAGGTTTCAACGGGATAATACATATAAAATGTTTAACCAGCACAGTGTCTTACACATAGTAAAGTCTCACCAAAGTAACCAAATATAGTAGTACACCCTTATCTATGGCTTTGCTTTAGTGGTTTTAGTTACCCACAGTCAACTGCAGTCTGAAAATATTATAGTATTTTGAGAGAGAGAGGGAGTGAGAGAATGAGAGAGAGAGAGAGATAGTGAGAGAGAGAGACATTCACATAGCAATACACTGTTTTATTTTATTATTATTATTGTTAATCTCTTACTGCGACTGATTTATAAGTTAAACTGTATAATAGGTACGTATGCATAGGACTAAACAGTCTGTAGAGGCTTTGGTGCTATCCACAGTTTCAAGCATCCATTGGAGGTCTTGGAACATATCTCCCATGGATAAGGTGGGCTACTGCATTGGTTCAAGTTCCTCAGATTTCCTGGACTACCTGACATTAGGCTCTACAATTCTTTCATACGTGCTACTTCAATCAGCAGCATGCTTAGCACATAGCATGTGTTTAATAAAAGTTAAATCTAAAATAAAAATCAAGATTTCCAGTTGAACTGAAGCTAGGGAAGCCTACACATATTTTGTTTGTGAGTTTGTTTGGAAACATCATCTCTACAGAGAGTATCTGATGACATGGGAGATGCCATGATAGAGTCAGTTTGGTGGAGAAGACATCTAGACCTTCATCAGTCCCAAAGCCACATTATCCATGTAGGGCTGCTTTTGTAAGATCAACAGAACCCATGTCATTGATGTAATGCTCATTACTGCCAGCATCCTTACTGTTTTTGAGTATCTATGTAATAGTTGTTTTTCTTATATTATTTCACTGAATTCTTAAAATGCCTTAATGGAGATGCTCTTATTCCTATGTTAACAGGAAAGCTGAGTCTCAGAGTGGTTCTATAACTTGTGCAATGCCACACACTAGTGAGTGAAAAAGCCACGACTAGAATAAGGGCCACAGAGAGCGGGACAAGCCTTTTTGCCAGGGAAGATAAGCTAAGTGTCTCCCTAGACAGGCAGCCCTGACATCCTATTGGGTCTTATTGATATCCTGACTTGCTCTAGACTTGTCTGAAACCCTGGCTTATCTGGCTTCAAAGCTTATGAAGCTTCCACCAGACCAGAGAACCATCATTTGAGTAGTGATGAAATATTCTCCAAAAAACAACAACAAATGCGACAAATTATCAGGGACCTTAGAGACTCTCAACATGAATCCCAGTTTCAGAAATTTTGTCTCAAAAAAGTAAAGTCTTAATAAATATTAGGTTGGTGCAAAAGTAGTTGTGGTTGCCATTAAAAGCAATGGAAAAACATCAATTACTTTTCCACCAACCTATAAAAAAAGACTAATTGTGACTCATCACTACAATAGAAGGTAAAATGTATACTCATGTTACCATGGAAATAGACATCATCAGTTTAAAAATTCTCACAAAACTTGTGATTTCTCTACAGGACAGCATGATTGTGCATCCTAAGTGGAACGTAATTATTTTTGTCAGAAAATGATCTTCACATACATACCAATCATTCCCTGGGACAGGGTGGGGTTCATCAGTTTTTGGAAATGTTACTGTTTTCGAATTATATATAAATACTCTAAATTGTGTCTGAGTGTCCAGCAAAAGGACAGTATTGTCTTTGATGTGCTATCAGTGAGCTACAGAGTAAGAAAATATGTTTCAACATATTTATTTATTAGATTAAGTGAATATATTAACATTCCATGGGCAAAATTATGGAAGACATGGTTAGGAATAAAATTTCCTCATCTCCTTGATGTCTTCATCCCTCATATTAAGTCCTTAATTTGCAGAGTTAGCAACATTCTTAATTCCTTGTACAAGGAATTTTCCTGTAGAAAATAGTTTTACCTGTTTGTCTCCACACGTATGTCTGATCTTTGTGATACGGTATCAGGCATTCCCTGACCTGCTTGTTTGTCATCTTTTCCATTTTATCTTTTCATCTATTTTGCAAACTCATCAAGATGCCTTCCACTTTCCAGCTTCTCCATTATGTACCTAAGGGTTTTCCTTAAATTTTTGTCCAACCTAAAAAATAATAATCACTAAACGATTGAACTCTATAGTAACTAAACGATAGAATGATAGAAATGATTTCCAGCATTCCTGTCGGAGTGATAGAAATCTCCTAGCCTACTTTGAAGCAAATCAAAAGCAACTGTGAAGTTAATTTAATGAAATTATTCCCTCTTTTTGAGGCCCACTGTTGCAACTTTCCTCATCCCCAAGCTAATAGAAAATGCTGTTGCTTTGTGGTTGGTTTCTTCAAAGAACTTAGGGAGGGATCATTTTCTCTAACGAGCTCATCAAATTCACGGAGGTCTACAGAAGTGCAGTGACATGCCCAAGAGCTCATGGCAAGTAAATAGTGTCTTAGTCTAAATACATCCAGAATGAGTATTTTTAGACCTTGTACTTGTCTCATTGTCCTATGCTCAGGCAAACGTTTGCAAACAGCAGGGAAAACAACTGCAGATTGAGACTTGAGGGAGAAGGGTGGGAGATGGTCCTTAGCAGATCCCTGGGCCTGGGGATCACCTGCTCGCTGGGATCAAAACAGTGAAACAAGCTATTCATAAGTACATCAAGGACGAGTGGGCCATTGTTTTCAGAACCAGCTGTGGAGAATCTGCTCAACAGTGGCCTTGGAACAGCTGCCGCTGCTGCACCAAGAAGGGAGGGCAGGAGGGCGGAGCGGTACTGGTGGAAGGGTGAGCTGGGAGGGAGGGCTGCAAGGACCCTGCCACGCCACCTCCCAGCAAACCAGGAAGTATTTTTGCAGTAAGTGCATTGGACTTAGCCACTTTTGAACCTACCCGAAGTGTTAACAGCACACAGCAGGCCTTAGATGGGTGCAATAACTGCAAACTCTCAACGGGCTGGTGCCTAAGAGGCTACGGGCTGGCAGCTAAATAGAGCCCGGCGCAGTGACTCGGCGCTGTCCGAAAGTACACAGAGTGGAGCCAGCCGGCTGTGCTGTCTTTGCAGCCGTGACCGAGCAAAGTCCGTGGTAAACAAGCCTCGCAGCAGCTGCCTCTGGATGAGCGCCCCCTGCTCGTTCCTCCACCCAGCATTTCCCACGCGCCCAGCGCTCCTCTCTGCAGCCCCTGCTGTCCTCTCTCCCAGCCCCATTCTCAGATCTCCCCATCTTTTGGCCCAGCCCAGGTCCCAGCCCCCGCGGCTGGCGCACCACACTCACCATCTCTTGCCTGAGGAGGTGAAGCTTGGTTTCTAGCCTCTCCAGGGCGCTAGAGTGGCTACCTCGTGGGGAGCCAGAGGTTGGGGAGGACGAAGAGGAGGACGACAAGGAGGGAGGGAAGCTGCAGTAGCTGCTGCTGCTACTGCAGCCGCCGCCGCCGCCACCACCGCTCCCTCCGCCACCACCGCTCTCTCCGCAGGGGTCCCTGTCCCTTTCCCTGGGAACCGGCTCCTCCCCACGGAGAGAGCGCACTAGACTCTCGGGTACTTTGCGCCCCAGCTTCAGCTCGATGTCTCTGAGGTCTGGCAGCGGGCCGTCTTCCATGACTTTTCGGGAACGGCGATAATGGTAATAAAACGCAGCAGATGAGAGGCAGCCACGGCTTCGAAGGCTGCTGCGAAATCAGCAGACCTCTCCGGGCGCCAGGGTCTCTATCCTCCGCGTGCCCGGTGTACCGTCCTTTCCATAACCGCCTACGCGGTATCAGCCCTGAAATCCGCACAGGACGCGGGGGGTCGCAGCTGCAGTTCCCGGTCCGCTGCGACTCCTCCGACACTAAGATGATCAAGATCGCCTCATTCTCTCTCTTTCTGGCCACCTCACTGCAAAGTTGAGTTCACTGATATTGCAGAGAGAGGGGGAATAAAGAGGGGGAAGTCGTGAAAGAAAAGAGAGGGAAATGAAATCTGTTTTAGCTTTACCAAGGGAAAATTTTCACATTATAAAACCGTCCGCTCACATCCCTGCGCTGTTCACTGACTGCCCATCTGGTACTACGTGACACAAAATAATGATGCAGCCAGAAACGATGTCCTGGGTCGTTTCATTTTCCAGCCATATGTCTCCAAGCTTTCGGGATATCCTGGATTGTCAGAAATAATCTCTGGTCAGTGAAAGAGGAGTTCGGTCTTGTGCATGGACGCATAAAAAAGAGCTAGTTAGCTTAGCAGGAGTTTAACGGCTTCCTTGATGCAGCAAAAATGTCCTTCTTCCCATTTAGGCTGTTTGATCCAAGTCATTGTGTTCCTCTGAGCCTCGGAAACTTTAAACTCCGCTGGCAGGTGGACCAAACCAGGACCAACCCTTCTACCGTATATCACAGACAAGAAGAGCAAGAGGAATTTTCCCAACCCTGTCGCTAGTAGCACAGTTTCAAAGTCCTGCTTTAGTTAGGAATACCAGTTGATTTTTCGGTTTTCCTGACTAGCTACAACCTTTAAAACAGGTTTTAAAATGAGAGGTAGAGGAATGACTTTATATTTGGTGTCTTCGTTTCCCATCTCTCTACCCTCCTCAAAGGACAAACAAACAAAACCTCTCTTTAGAAGACTTTCCAAATAATTTTATACTAATAAAAAGAGTGAAACAATTTCATCAAAAGTTCAGTGGAAATGTACAATCAAAATTAATTATCCTGCCAACTGTTACAGTATGCAAACAAAAGTGAAAAATTAAATAGCCAGAATAACTTATTTGACTGCGGAGATAGCAGTGAAATTTTAAGAGCAAGCAATTGCTGAGATACTTACTTTTACTTTAATTATGGACGAAAAAATATTAGGAATAACTATTTAAAATGTTGTCTTTTTTGATAATTTATCTATAAATTAATTTATAGATTTTTTTCAACTATACAAATTGTACAATTAATTGTACAGTTGAAAAATTGTACAATTTATTAATTTGTACAATTGTACAATTCATTAATCTGAGGTACTTGTACCAAGTAAGTTATTATGAGCTACATGGATTACAGATTTGAATCAGCATTGAGTTTGTGTCAAAAATGTTTAAGTAGAGGATACTAATTTCAATCCAGTAAACTACAATTTTTGATTTCCATTGAAATATTTCAAAGTATGTGCCCTTCTATTCCTGCGACATATAAGTATTTGTGTTCCTGGTCACTCTGAGGCTCCATTTCCATAGACATCATTCAGGTTTTACACTTGTAAGAGCATAGGTATATACATCTCAGAGTTTGTTTTTATCATATCAGACTCTAGGAAACCTTATACGTAGAGGAAACATAGGCATTCTAAATGAAATATTTCATGTCAGGGAAAAAATGCTGAACTTTCTTGTCAACATGCCAGAAATTTGCATGCTATTTCTCCCTTTTAAAAAGAAATGAAGAAAATAGTTATAAGTTAGATGACCCATTTCAAAGTTAGAACCACCACTTATAGAATCAAGGGAAAACAAGACCAAATCTCAGCTCACTGATAAAACTACATGCTTGGTCCTAAATTTCGAAAAACACAAGCTCATTGCATAAGAATTGCACTGTGACATGTAATTATGAAAGGCTTGTGTTTCAGTCAAGAACAGTTTATTATTACAAAACCCTTACAAAGTTCAGCATAGGGCTGGCTAAGTGCAGTTTATAGATGCAATATCTAGCTAGAAATTGGTCAGTAAAAAACAAATGTCAAATTATCGTGTCAATATAGAAAAATAGGACACCTCCTTTGCTATGAATCACAGACTGCAAAATCAGTATTTGAGGCTGAGGGTAACTTAATATATATATTAAGCTGAGTTACCCTCAGCCTTTATATATATATATACA
>NW_026652294.1:65829258-65866299 GCF_009828535.3 Hylobates moloch
ATAAAGAAGTCTGCAGGAGAAACTCCTCTGAGAGTAAAAGTGTGATGTATATGCAAAGTAACCTTTTGTTCCAGTGAAATATAAAAAAATGTAAACTTTTGAAGAAAAGCTTAGTATGTCAAGCCTTTAAATTTTTTTCAGTTAAATGCCTATTGACATTTTAGTTTAAAATGAAGACATTTTGAATGACGCTTTAGCTAGTTTTCAGAATATATTAAAATCATTGAATGTTTATGGATCTATAATAGATTGTTGTTAATGCTACCATAACTGCTTTATATGGTTTAATCTGAGGACATTTCTTACTCAAACTATTTGAAACTTTTTTTTTTACTTTGGTTCTTGAGCATGTTTTTTGTTTGTTTATTTTCAAGTTTCTGAAGAAACTGAGTCAGCCTGGGCAATATAGCAAGACCCCACCTCTTCAAAAAATTTAAAAATTAGACAAGCATGGTGGCATGCACTTGTAGTCTTAGCTAAGGGGTTAGGGGTGGGGGAGTGAGGCCAGAAGATTGCTTGAGTCCAGGGGTTTGGGGTTGCAGTAAGCTGTTATCGAGCCACTGCCCTTTAGTCTTTGAGACAGAGTGAGAAACTGCCTCAAGAAACAAAAACAAAAATAAAAATAATAAACATACAAAAATGCCCACAAACAACAAGGACAAAAATGTGTGAGATGTTTTACCAATTGCTCTTAGCCTGAGAAGTTAATTACATCTTGATTTGGGGAATCAGTTGAGAAGACTTTGCAGTAATGAGTCCAGGATGGAGGCTGGGGGTAAGAGTGAGTTCAGCAACAAGTGGGAGAGGGAACATAGGGAGAACTAAGAAAGACAGAGGGAAAAATTCTTGAGTCATATCACTCTTAGTAGCACTCCCTCACTGCTCCTACTTTTCTTGTCCATCTCCAACTACCTCTGTTTCTTTGATTAGTAGCATTTGCCATGCCAACAATCACCTAAACTCACAGTGTTTCTCCAAGTCTAATAATATATTGCAGAGTAAAACTGTAAAAATGGTTATTGTATTGTTTTTATTTGTGATGTAATTTTTTATACTTTATTATATGCTTCCTTTTAAGACCACCATATGTATGAGCTGGATTTGCCTTTTTTTCCTATTCAAAATGCATAAAGAATCTAAGAATGAATGTTAAACTATGCAGCACTTCAAGAGACTGAGTTTCTTCCCTAGTTATGTTGTATACACAGAGAAGGAAAGGGAGCCTCTTATTTATCATTGAAAAGAAAGAAAAACTAGTGGCTAATTAAATAGGAACATTGTTGGACTCAGATGACAGGTTTTGAAAGAATGCCTCAGTCACAACAGACTGATGTGATGCACGCTTCACACATTCCACACTTAGAACATTTCCTGGTTTGAGACATAATACTCACAGCAAGAGAAGACTCAACAACGCTTCATGTACTGTGGGGAACACCACTCCTTAATCTGTTGCTGGCGTTGTGGTTAAAAGAAGAAACACCTTCCACCTTCTTTCTGGCACTGATTGCAAGTTTGCAGCATTCCCAGCTCTTGCTGTCATAGAGTTCAAGGGCTAGGACAGGGTCTCTTACCTGAGACTCCACTCCCCACAGTGCAGAATAATATCAAGCAGCCAACAGCCTCAAATTATGCCTAAGAATTTTAGGAAGTCACTATTTAATAAGTATCAGGTTCTTTCATTGTTTGTTTTTAAATGTGTAGAGCTGCTGCTTCTACAAATATTTTTGTTCAGTTTATATGCATAACAAGGAAGATGTTATAGCAAAGCTAAAGAATGTTGACCCTATCCATATACAGTGGAATTATATATCTGCTAAAGTTACTAAGTTTTTATCCTGCTTATTTATAGAGTCATTTAATTTACCTATAATTTTGTAGCTGACTTGGGTCTGTTTTACTACGTGAAATCATCTACTTATTACCAACTTTAACCACTTGTACATGAGAATGCTATATATCTTACTATATCTCTATATCTTTCTAACAATCAGTCTATCTGAAATGTCTCTTTCTAAGGTGTATAGACCCTTTAAATAGTCTCTGATTGAAATCTAGTTAATATTTATAATCAGAGCTAAACACTTCCCTGAGGATTTAGCAGACAATACTAAAAGTAGGTCACCAGCATCTAAGTCTTCCTTATCCCCTCTTCACAATCCCGGTCAAATCTCTCTGCCTTCATTATTTGTAATAGCATCCTTTATTTGCTTTTTTTTTTTGCTATCCTGATCTCTAACTTCCTGCTCAAAGGTACAATGCAGGGCCAAGAAAAGAGATCTCTTCAGCTAACTTTTGTCTGTTCCTCTACAGCCATCCCAATTTGGCCTATAGAATGGACTTTATAGGTTATTTCAGTGCTGTGCTGGTTTATGTTTATAACCAACTCTCTGAAAATATAAAAATAACTGATTTGTAGCTTTTAGCAACATTCATGGTGTAAATGCTCTCATTATGGCTGATATCAAGCTACCAATGTGAGATATGAGTTGGGAAAGGATGGGAAGTAGTTCATCATTACATAGTGTTTCCACTATACAGGTAAAACACATGTAAATAACCTCAAAAGCATCAAGAGTAGTAAGCACAGAGAGTAGTAAAATGTATTCAAGTAATTAGGAAGTGATGAGTTTTAGTCATTTATTACCTTTGTTTTCATTTTCCTATATTAAAACTTATACAATGCAATTTTTAAAATAATGGCTGTGTTTGGCAACCAGCTTGCAAAATTCTCAAAAATTTAACAATTGTCTCCTGCAAATTGGGATTGGTTGGCACCAGGACACCTGTGTTTCATAAAATCAATGGAGGGCGATCATTAATTATGGTTAAGAAAGAAAATAAAAACACAAAGCCAGAAAACATAGTGCAGTTTTAAGTCTAAGGGTTAGGCAAAGCCATAATTGGGAATATGAGTCCCAAGGTCAGAAAGCAGGAAGATTAGTGAACTTGTGAAACGTGTATGTTAGTTTCCTAGGGTTAGCCATAACAGAGTACCATGCAAGAGCAATTTAGTGTCTCATAGTTCTGTAGGTTAGAAGTCCAAAATCAAGATGTGGGCAGGTCCATGCTGCCTCCAAAGCCTCTAGGGAAGGATTCCTCTTTGCCTCTTCCAGCTTCTGGGAGGCCCAGCATTCCTTGGCTTGTGCTTGCATGTCTCCAATCGCTGCCTCTGTCTTTACATGGTTATTTTACCTCTGTGCCTGTGTCTAAATTTCTGTCTTCTTACATGCACACCCACCATATTGAATTAATTTAGCAAATTATAACTGCAACAACCCTATTCCCCATATAAGGTTACATTCTGAGGTACCATAGGGTCAGGATTTCAGGATATTTTTTGTGGGAGACAGACTTCAAGTCATAACACTGTAGAGTGATGTGGGGTCTTAGAGGTGTAGTTTAGACGTGAGGCTGTGAATAATATGAGATAGCTGGAATCTTCTTTTTGTTTCATACTTTTCTTTTTATTTGGCAGAGGTATAAAGGCAGCCAAGGACCAGGCACGGTGACTCAGGCCTGTAATCCCAGCACTTTAAGAGTCCGAGGCAGGCCGATCACAAAGTCAAGAGATCGAGACGATCCTGACCAACATGGTGAAACCCCGTCTCTACTAAAAATACAAAAATTAGCTGGGCGTGGTGGCACACACCTGTAGTCCCAGCTACTCGGGAGGCTGAGGCAGGAGAATTGCTTGAACCCAGAAGGCAGAGCTTGCAGTGAGCCAAGATCGTGCCACTGCACTCCAGCCTGGTGACAGGGCAAGACTCCATAAAACAACAACAACAACAACAACAACAACAACAAAAAACAGCCAAGAACACTTAAAGTCACTGCAAAGGATAGATACAAACTTACTTAATCACAAAAAAAGTATTAAAAATGACAGGCTACTTTACATCACTACATACAATTACTTATAAATTAGGTAATAACCGCTGTTAGCCTTTTTTAAAAAGTGTGCTTTTATGGGCTAGAAAACTAATGACAGATACATCCGTATTATGCCATCCAGTGGCATAATCATAGACATAATTCATACCACCCACCTTTGATATCTTTCACCAAATACATTGATGATGTTTAAAATTGTATTTCAGATGGCCCCCACAATTCTAGTATAATCATTAAAATAAAGATAAAAAGGCCTAAAGAAATACTTCATTTCTATCTCCTAGCTTAGAAGCAATCCTCTGAACTTTGATTTCAAAAGGATTTGACAGATTTTTTTGAAGTATTGTTATCATAAGTGTAGCGCAGAAGCTGTGCAATTGAAACTATAACCCTACTGAATGTAGACAAAAAGCAATGATGACTATTCATACAGAGGATGGTGTCTAAGAGGTTTAGAGGGAGCTGTGCTATCCCACTATGGTTTTGACCTCAGGATTCGGCACGTACTATAAAATTCCCTCTCGAATGTCATGATTTTGTGATCAGTATGCTTTTCTGACAGTGTCTTATGAATATATCATTTCTTTTCTATATTTTAGGCTCCTAGCTTCTCCTTATCATTGGTTCCATAGGCTTGGAAGGATGGGTAGAACTTATTTTCAGAAGTCCTGGAAGAATGAGTACAAGGAATAAAAATTTTTATGCATTTTTCCATTTTAAAAAGAACACAAAAATTCTATGCAAAGACATACATGAATTAGCTGACATTATTTGGTAGTTAAAATTCAAGAACCCTCCATATTAGAACTGTAGATCCTAGTCTTACGGCTTAAGAGCATTACTCTACATTTGAAAATTAGCCTTCTTAAGCTATTAACTAGCCTTGTTCTCTGAGTGTGTGTATGTATGTGATTTTCTTTCAGAAGTATGCATGATTTAATGAGCGTACTTTGTGATCATGAGACATATTGAGTATATGCATCTTATATAAAAGATAAATACTGTAATTAGGTCCTGAAAATATTAAGAAAGATAGTTACTGGTCATATTCACTTGATAAATCTGATTTTTTAAAATCAGAAAACACTTTCACACCAGAGTAGCATAAATCACTATGATAAAATAATGTAGGAGAAACTGAAAAAGTACTGGCTACAAGGGAAGCTGCTATGTATTGAGCACCATTTTATGAAAGGTTGTATTGAGCACTATTTTGCACTGCTTAATTCTCATAACAACCCAGGAAAATGAATGTGATGAAACTCTCCTCTAATAAGATGCCTCTGAAGTTCCAAGAGGTGAAATCACTCATACAATGTTCTGCTGGTGTCAAGTGAGAAAGCCGAGATTTGTTCTAAATTATATTTTATTCTCTGCTGGGCATGCTGGCTCACGCCTGTAATCCCAGCATTTTGGGAGGCTGAGGCTGAAGAATCATTTGAGCCCACGAGTTTGAGACCAGCCTAGCCAACATAGTGAGAACCCGCATCTCTACAAAATAAAATAAAATAAATATATTTTATTTGCAAACCCATGTTTTTTCTATTACCCACAAATCGGCATTAGTCCTCTTTCAAAACTATTAAGAGTTCTGCTTCTGAACATAGATAGTCACATGTCACTTAACGACAGGAATATATTCTGACAAATGCATCATCAGGTGATTTAGTTGCTGTGTAAACATCATAGAGTGTACTTACGCATACATAGACTGGATAGCCTACTGCACACTCAGGGTATATGAGATGGCCTGTTGCTCCTAGGCTACAAAATTGTACAGCATGTTCCTCTTTTGAATACTGTCAGCAACTGTAAAACAATGGTAAGTATTTTTGAATCTAAACATATCTAAATGTAGAAAAAGTAATGCGTTGTGCCACCTCATTAGGATAGCTACACTGTCACTAGGTGATAGGAATTTTTCACCTTCCATTATAATTTTTTTTTTGAGATGGAGTTTCACTCTTGTTGCCCAGGCTGGAGTGCAATGGTGTGATCTCAGCTCACCACAACCTCTGCCTCCCGGGCTCAAGCAATTCTCCTGCCTCAGCCTCCCGAGTAGCTGGTATTACAGGCATGCACCAACAAGCCTGGCTAATTTTGTATTTTTAGTAGAGATGGGGCTTCTCCATGTTGATCAGGCTAGTCTGAAACTCCCGACCTTGGGTGATCTGCCTGCCTCGGCCTCCCAAAGTGCTGGGATTACAGGCATAAGCCACCGTGCCCGGCCCTTCCATTATAATTTTATGGGACCACCATGTTATATATGGTTTGTTCTTGAATGAAATGTTATGCAGCACATGACTGCATTGTTGAGAAGCCAAAATCATGTTACTAATGATGATGATTTTGGATAATTCATATTCCAAGTGTGGTAGAGGTCAAAGACAGATGAAAAAAAGGAAAAAAAGAAAAAAGGAGATACATGTTTTCTTGGAAGATTCATTTACAATTACTCATTAGAGGACATTAGTATGTTCTAGAGGGCTATTCCCATTCTCCGCCTTTGATTTTGTATGAACTATCACACCTTCCTCTAAAACAGGACCTATATTTGAGACTGATTCTGTCACTTTGTGGAGCCCGGATCTGAAAAGATGTGGGAATTCATTCTTTGGTTCACAAGGTCATGGCTCTAAAAGAAAGGTGAAGATGGGAAGGCAACACATGCATGAAAGGGTGCTGTATGGAAGTTTGTGCAAAAAGCAGCTGGAAAGGGGTTTATGACCTTTTGATCACAGAGACTGCTCCTTGTCAGTCTCATGTGGCAAATGACAAGGGCATGGCAAATTCACAGGGAATGGCTGGAGTCCCAGACACCCTGCCATTCCAGAAGACCAAAGGCAGCTGACCGTGCAGTTGCTCAACTCCTTCTGTCTTTGGTGATTTTCCTACACTCAACCATGTGCTTTAGCTGATTTTGCAGTGGCTGACCCTCAATTCTATAATAAACTTTGGCTTTGGTTGTTCAAATACTTCAAAGCTTATTTTAAGAACATGCTAAGTTCTATTTAAATTCCATTATGCTCTAGTAGAAAGCACTTCATATTTGTTTTGAGTTTATGAGTCAAGACTGAATCTTAAAGGGTCAGTTGAGAAGATATAGCAATAAGTATCTAAGGTGCTGTAGGAAAAGATATGGTCTCAGAAATAGAGAGGGAGGGAAGAAAAGGGGAGGAAGTGGGGAAGAGATGGTGCGGGGGAGAGAGAGAGAAAGAGAGAGAGAGAGAGAAAACTTTGCATAGAGGTAAACATCTATCAGTTTTATGCATACAGAAATGGTCACTCTGTTACAATAGTAACCCATCTCATTTGACAGCTGTGTATAAATCGGAGCAGAAACACACATCTGTCTCTCTCTAAGTTTTGGTTTTGTGCTAGAGATGATTTCGGAGAATAATAGAATGCTGAAAAGACAAATTTGTATTATTTGTAAATAGATTGTTATAACTCCTTTGCGATAAAGGAAAGTCTTTATTGTTTAATGCTTATACGTGACTTTTTAACAGGTGTTTTTTTTTTTTTTTCTAACCTTGAAGAAAGAAATTAAGTAGTGTATTTTTGAAGGGGAATCCTGAGTGTTTAACAAGTAAGAATATCATTATCCAGCAACTCTGTATCATAATTATAAAGAGTTTTCTAAATACCCTTTGTTAATATTAAATGTATACTAAATATAAAATACCTAACTCTATAAAGTGCCCATAATATGGTCATTCTCTGGGTACTTCAAGACAAATTTGCTTTGTATCTCTCCCGTAGTTAATTGAGCTACCTGTTCTGGCACATTATTTGATTTTGGAATAACTTAAGTAGAGAACAAAGGGTAACTCTAGGAATTGTGCAAGATGGTTGCCAAATGCATAGTATAACTATGTGGACTAAAATAATCAAAAGTAGAGTACATGTTACTTTTATTAAATAATGAAAACTCTGTATTTTGAATAAATGATCTAGCAATATTATCTCTCCCACAGTATTACCATTGCACTTTGTTTTTGTTAACTTTCCCCTTCAATTGCAAATACGATAACTAGAAAGAAATTCAACTCATGAATATTCGGGAACTCTTTGCCTGGTTTGTGTCATGCCATCTTAGTTAGCAAATCACTGGCTGGAGGGAGAATGAGATAGAAGATAGTATCATGGGAAGGGCCAAAACCAAAACTATAGAGACTTGATTGGGAGTCCTGTGTAGGAGGAGATAGAGTTCATGTGTATGTATGTCTGGGTGTGTGAGTAGGAAAGGGGCTTGAGACATAATGAGTCATGAAATACAACTGCAGGTATTATACAATTTTGTCTGTGGCCAACCTTAAATGTACAATCTTACACATTGAAAGTTTGCAAAGGCAGGTGTCTGCCTATAGTCCGAACTGCCGGAGAGGCTGAGGTAGGAGGATTGTTTGAGTCCAGGAGTTCTGAGTTGTAGTGTGCTATGCTGATCTGGTGTCTGCACTAAGTTTGGCATCAATAATGTGACCTTCCAGGAGCAGAAGACCACCAGGTTGCCTGAAGGGCGGTACACTGGACCGGGTGGGAAATGGAAGAGGTCGAACCTCCTGTGCTGATAAGTAGTGGGATCACGCCTGTGAATAGCAGGACACTTCAGCATAGGCAACATAGCGAGCCCTTGTCTCTGAAAAAAAAATGCTCTTGTCTCTAAAAAAAAAAAAAAAAAAAAAAAAAGAAAGTTGGTTACCAAATCTGCAAATCTCAGACTATGTGAAGGATATCTCAATTCACAAGAAAACTGCATTAAGTCCCAGCTCAATGAGCTTGCATCATTCACTAATATTCATTTTCTAAGCATAATGTGAGCATCTTATATTGAATTATTTTTTATCCTTGTATGAGAACTGTGGTAATCTATAGAAGATCGAGCCGGAGTTTATTCATTTCTTCAGCATGCTATCAACTCCAGACAGATTTCACAGGCATTTGGGTCAGAGATTCCTTAAAAGAATAGTTTAGTTGATATATAACCTGGCATTACATCATTCTAAATTGTGTATGAACAGGGATTAAAAAAAGATTTGCTAGCTTGCTAAAATATAACCTCTGTTTTATAGAACTGAAGTTTCCTGGTGTAATATAATGCCTTTGCTTTGTATTATAGCACCATTCCTAATTATACAAGTGTACTTTGTTTAAAGTAGTGTATAAAGGCCAAGGCATATTTGACTAAGAAGGCTTGCACTGTATATTATTTAAGAAATATTTTTAAATAGTGATAGAGATATGAAAAAAGAAGACCCTGAAAAGAACTAGATGAAGTCATATTTTACACTTTCAATCAGTTCTCATAGGTCCAACACCAAGGCTCTTTTCTCCCCTTTCCTTCTGCTTCCCATGAATTTTCCAGTAAAATTTGTATCCAATTTCATTCCCAGTTATATTTTATTTTGTCCTGCTTCTATTATAATGGCCAACGAAAAATATATAGAAATCTGAAACTATAAGTATTAATTTAAATCATTATTTCCCTGTTTTCTTTTACCATTGCTCTTTTCAAACTTTTCCATTATTTGCCTCTTCATTCTTTCTCATTTTCATCCCATTTCCCCTTCTTTATTTACCCATCCTTGCTGCTTGCTCTCTCTTCCTTTCTTGGCATTTTCTCTCTTCTCCCTTTCTTTGTTCTTATATTTAACAACTTCAAGTAGAAAACAGTGATGTCCTCATCATGCTGGTCAATGCAGACTTAATTCTATTTCCTTATAATAATGTCAACTAGTGGATATTGAGTACTTACTCTGTATCTCATATCTTCACAACAACATCAGGAGGTAGGTTGTCTTATGTGTCCATATTATAATTAGTGGCTTAGCTCCCCAGTAAATATCCCATTGCTATACAGCTAGAAGCTGTGGTTTATCTGAGGATAAACACCCCTCTGTCTGAACCCAGGGTTCATGTGCTTAATAATTATTAAATGCTTTCTCCCCTTTCTTAGTCAAAATCCCCAGTGATCAAGTCTCTACGTGGTCTAGTTCTTTGTAGATTGGTGCTTTCAGAGGGCCATATAGCCTTGTCACCAGCACCACTGCCTCTCTCTTCTACCTACTCAGGGTCTCTGTTTTTGTACCTGTTCAGGTCCCTTTGCTGAAGTCTGTAAAACAAATTCGATAAATGGGTAGGGGTGTCTTGTTTTTATTTTATAATTAAGAAAATAAAAGTGTTTGCTTGACAGAAGAAAACTCAACCAATCCTAGGATTTGTTTTTTCAGAAAATAAATTGTTTGTTTTCCATAGTTTTGCTATCTTCTATTGCTTTGAAAGTAGATGTGGGAGAGTAATATTCCTTTGTAAGATCCCAGGAAAAGCAGATAATCCACCTCTATATAGATCATACCTCTGCCTCTGATCTCTAAATTTGACTTACATAAGATTTGACAATTTCCAAGAACTCTAATAATTGCCATTTTATTTTATCTTCATAATGTGATAATTATAGCAGAAACTAATGTGACCTTTTAATATTTTAAGAAACATAAATACTCAGGCCGGGCGTGGTGGCTCACGCCTGCAATACTAGCACTTTGGGAGGCCGAGGCAGGCGGATCATGATGTCAGAAGATCGAGACCATCCTGGCTAACACAGTGAAACCCTGTCTCTACTAAAAATACAAAAAAATTAGCCGGGTGTGGTGGCGTGTGCCTGTGGTCCCAGCTACTCTAGAGGCTGAGGGAGGAGAATGGCGTGAACCTGGGAGGCGGAAGTGGCAGTGAGCGGAGATCGCGCCACTGCACTCCAGCCTGGGCAACAGAGCAAGACTCCGTCTCAAAAAAAAAAAAAAAAAAAAAAAGAAACATAAATACTCAGGGATGTTAAGTGACTTAAAGAAAATAATAATTCAAACCCTAAATACCTTCTCCATTGCTCTGAACAGAACTTGTGGCTTTGCTAATTTTATCTCTAATATGAGGACCTTTCTACTACCTCATGCGACTCCCAATTCCCTGGCTTTTCATTCTATCTATCCCTTTATTTTTAAAATCCACCGTATATCCCTTTGAATTCTGCACCACTCTATAAAATCACCACATCCAAAATTAAATTTATAACTTTCCTCAAACCAACTATTTTTCATACTTCCTTATTTTAATGTATGGGCATCACAATTTGTGAGTTCCACCTCTCCCACCATCTAGAGGTTTGGTAATATTTAAGATGTCTCTATCTTTTTTACTATTACATTCCGTTAATCATCAAACCCCACTGATTTTCTTTCAGTGATTTTTTTTTCTATTTTGGCAATCCTGCTGTAGTTCTAGTTTATCACTCCATCATCACATTTTGATCTAAATGTATTTTTCTCCTTTAATGTTTGCCTTCTCATCTAATTTGCAAGATGCTCTTTCTAAGTAATTTAAAACAAATACTTTTCATCATCTTAAGAATCTATAATGGCTTTGTTGCCTCTAGGTCCAATTTTAAATTATTTATTCTAATTTTCACAGTATGGCTTCCACAGCATAAAGCATATCTCGCCCGTCCAACATAACGTCTACAATAAAATAAATTTTTTGTTCCAGTTGGAATGGCCTCCACATAACATCACACACACATACATACTCACACACTGTCAATTTCAACCACCTGTCCTTTGTGGATAATGTTCCTCTTGTCTAGAATTCGCACCTTGTCTTATATTCCAGTCCATTTGTTAATACCCAGATTCATTTCTCCCTTCCTTCAATTCTCCCTTTCTACTCTTCTTCCTTTGTCAAAAATTGACATATCTGATATGTGTCAGGCATCATGTTAGGACAAAAACGAGATAAAACATGAAAATGACATAATTATCACACTGCTGGATCTCACGGTAAAGTGAATTCAGTGGCACCTGCTGTTGTCTTTGTGGTTGCTTTGTTCTGCTTTGTTCTGTGAATTCGTACTTCATTAACAATTGTCATCATTTTTATGATAATCTGGAAAAAATGAGTAGTACCTTCATTGTGCAAAACAAAGCATCTGGCTTTGAAGATATGAGAAGGAATAATATATGGACCTTGAGCAAGGGACTTATAATCTAATCGGAGAAGTAGGTTGTGTATTTTTTTAAAATTCAAAAGGCAAAGATACATGCTAATTGATAAAGATGTGATTTAAATAGAAAGTGCCCAAGAGAGGAATCTATAAGCTAGAAAATTCAAAAAAAGTCTTCACCGGGTAAACTTTAGTTGTTTTTTGGGGAAAAAATGTGGATAACAATAGTGGTTAGATAGAGGAAGGTGTTTCATAAAATTTGATTCTATATTATCTTCTAGTGCATTTTAATTCTTTATGTCTGTAAATTCTGTCTCACCAACTTCCTGTAGGCTCCTCCAGGATGACGTGTGTCATATGTTTCTTTTGATCTCTTACTACATCTAGAGCTGATGTGGGCAATAAAGGATTGTCAGTTGATTGTGTATTCACAGGAAATTTACAGACAATAATATTAGGAGCTTAAGTGTATCACCATCGAGTTACTCATTCTTTTTACCACTCATCCAAGTTGTACAATTTTGATGTTGTATTAGGAAAACCAATACATAAGTAGATTAAATAATCTATCAAGGATTTTTCATTATAGTTACAAGAATCCTCAGTGTGAGCTGAGATCATAACATTCACACCTTCTCATTTTTCATTAAGCACCTTTGGAGGTGTTTGTGGGAGAAGATTATTATTTGCTTTTTAAATACAACTAGCATCCTTCAAAAGTGTTCACTGATTTTTTTTTACCTTCTTATACTATACGCATAGACTTAATGGAAGCTGCTAACAATAACACTATTCTTAGTTGTACTGTTTGCCCTCATTAAATATTTCTTAGGCAAAGGTGTTTCCTAAACATTTTCTGAACCATACTCATGAATGCAGTAAAAGGCGTACAAAGGCATAAATTAGGAACATTTAAGTGGGGTTTTAGAGTACCTGCTCTACGATCTAGGTTCTCCTGAGGGTTTGGCACATGTTGCTTAACCGCTGAATCAAATTTTCATTTTCTATATTAGAAAGCTAATACTATCTAAATCACAGGATTTTTTGGAGGGTCGAATTCATTTTACCTAACCTTATTTAAGAAAGGTGACCTCTTCTTTCATATCAATGTTTTATCTATAAAAGACAAGATGATAGCAAATAAAACCTAACCTATACCCCTCCAAAATTAGGATTTTTGCAACAATTAATCTTAAAAAGGGTGGCCTGCACAAGCTTAATATGATGGTTTTACCATACCATACAAGGAAAGTGAGAAGACCTTCTAGACTCCTTTTGAGTGAGGTTTGTGAAGTGACTCAGCACTGAGCATTATTTGTTTGCTCTGGCTTTATTTTCATATGGTGAGAAGCACACAGAATGAGTGGAACTTCTTTAAATGGACAAGGCACACATCTTGAAGCTCACAGTCCTGCTAACATAAAGTTAGCAAAACAAACACTTAAAATTGCAGATAGCTGCCAAAGTTTCCCAGAAACCATGGCATGGATTCTGTTGCCGCAATAATCCAGCCATTGTTTGTGTTTTGTTTGATTTCAGTCACACAAAACACTATCTACTATACTATCGGTTTCCATTTGTGTGTGTGTGTGTGTGTGTGTGTGTGTGTGTGTTTGTTTGTCTATAAGACAGAGAGAGATGATGGTGTACTAAGTATTGTATTCCTGCCATTTGTGACACATTGCCTCATAGAGATTCTGTCCAGTTTCGCTGCCACAGCACAGGGAAGTAGAACAAAGGAGGATCGAATATGAAAGTTTTCTACTATTATGTTATATTCACATCTTTTTTTTGTTTCAGGCAAGATGGAGAGTATTTGAGCGGTCAAATAGAGGATATGAGAAGAAAAAAAGAGTAACTTCTACTTGGAAAAGTAAGCATATGACTGTCATTTCTTTTGTCTGTTGTCAGTGCTATAAATCTCTGCTCTTCGGACTATCAGTAATTTCATCTAATGTTAATTTCTTTACTAAAAAATACTTACCGAGCATTGACCTAAATAGGAATAAGTAGAAAGTTGGCATCCAGCTATGTTTTCTAAGAAAAAGGTTGCTAATTCCTGAAGATGATACACGATATGGAGAAGCATGTAAAATTAGTGTGCTGTTGGCCTCTATGCTGAGAAGAGCACTGGTTCTGAGAGGTTATTCTCTATTTACTTTCAGAATTTGGGTTAGGGAGTATCATCCTCTTTATTTAGAGCTGGAAGAGATGCTTATTGAATTTTTCATATTACTTAAATATGAACTAGCTTGCAAAAGGTGTTGATAAAATCAAACATGCTATTAACCTTGATGTCTATATAGGTGGGCATGCATGAAAACTTTATAGACTTCATTTCAGATATGATGCTGTTCCTTATATAATTATTACTACCTTTTGATAATTTCCTAGGTGCCAGACACTTTACATACCTTATCTCGGCTAGTCGTCAAACTATTGTAATCCTGTTCAACAGATGAGGACAATACATCCTAAAGAGATAAAGTAACTTGCTTAAGGTGCCTAGAGTACACCCAGTTCTTTTGACTCTAAAATCTTTTCCAATATGACACCAACATTTCCCAAAATTCCTGTTTCATTGATGTATCATTATGGGTTAAACAGAAAGTTTGATTTCATATATATGTGTATATATGTTATATATGTGTGTGCATATATGTACATAATATATACATGTTTATATGTTTCTTCCACTTATATACATGTAGTGCCTTGAGAGCTTGCATCACAATTTACCCTCTTGCCCCAAAGACTACAATGCAAAACAAAAACAACAAAATAAAACTCTGTGTGTGTGTGTGTGTTTGTGTGCATGTATGTGGTGTGTGCATGCGTGTGTTTATGAGAGGGAGAGAAAGAGAGAGAAATTGTCCTCAGAACTCTCCTTTGCTAATCCTTGTAGTACAAGTAAAGGAAAAATAAGTCAAGGAACTAGCAGGTTTTAACCAATGAAGTTTGGGGTAAATGAAGAGTTTAGTGCCTAATTCAGTGAAGGTATTTGGTCTTTATGACATGAATGAATCTACCAAGTACCGCTCACAGACACAGGGAAAACAATTCAGCAAAGTGTTTCAGTGACTGTTGCAATAAGGATCAACATTTGTTTATTTTATGACAGAAATTATATGCTACAGTGATATTCATGCATTTGGGGATTTATGAGAGCTCCAGAATATATCCCTCCCAATGGACAAGAGTCTACCAGAATGTTTCCCAAAATATGTTATGAAGTATACTGGCTCAGAATGTTAATGGGCATTATGTGAAATGGAGAGTTCAGCGGTCTAATCAATTTGGGGAAAGTTTTACCAAAAAAGTTAGATTTCTTTACTGTAGAGCAACTCAGAGCGTTTTATATAGGGTCAAGTGCATTTTAAATCTCCAAGAGGGCATGTAGTTTACAGCTCTTCCTAAACTTATATAGCCACGAAATCCCTTTTTCTTAGAAATTTTTGTGAGGTTATTGTTCTATATAAAATATGTTGTGTAATAACTTTCTACAGTTTGAGCAAAAACACATAACACTAATATGTAATTACTTATAATAGCTATTGGGAATGAAATGGATTTTTCTCTGTACTTGTAAGACTTTTCATGACTGAGGAATAGAAAGTGTTTGATGAATCACTATAGATCATTATTATACTGTATTATTACTGTGCACAGCATGTGATGAGTTTTTATGCAGTTTAGTAAGTAAATCAGGGATGCATTTAGATAATATAATAATTTCCTGTTACTCATTTCTCCATCTGATTTTATAAGTATTTTAAATCTTAGGATATGGTGGACAACAAAACATACAAATTACCTTTCTCATACAATCGTACAAAATCTAACCCCCCACAAAATCAAACGAAACAATATATTCTCACTTTCGATCCTTTACATTAGCAGAAGAGGTGCTTTTTTATTTTAGGGGTGCCTCTGCCTCATACTTGTCCCTCTTTCTGTAAGTCAGTATACTAGAAAATCCAAATAGAGGACTCATGCTCTAACAGAGAAGAAACCTGTTTTGGCAAGCTTATTTCAAAATGCAAATGCTCCCTGAAGAGGATGACTTTAGCAGTTGAGTATGCTTTCATTTGTCCTAAATTAATTTCTTGTCTTATAAAAGAGAACTGGAAAGCCTAGGGATTCTGGCTAGTTAAATAGTTTGAGCAAAGTGCTGAGAGGACAGAAAAAGGTTCTTCAAGTGGAATGTGAGTATAGCAGGCAACTGAAGACAAATCTCCCACTGAAGTATCCAATTTAGGACCAGTTCTGATATTCAGATGATGGGTTTTTAGGTATAGTGTGCATGAAAAATAACATAGTTCATGGCTATGAAAAAGGTGAGAGACTAGCCAGTGGGATGCCCACTTACGTTTCCTCTGATGAACTGGATTTCGGAAAGTGAGAATAAGGCATTGTCAGGCAAAAGTCACTAGAAGTGTCCAGTCTGTTCTGTCGGAGATGTTGGAGAGTTTCATCATGAGGAAAGGAAAAGGGAGCTGACTAGGGAAGCACTCAATACATCCCTAAGAGGCATTGAGGGTAGATGTATTAGCGGGTATATATATGTGGGAGTTTACTAAGTAGTATTAACTCACATGATCACAAGGCCCCACAACAGGCCATCTGCAAGCTTAGGACCAAGGAAGCCAGTCCGAGTCCAAAGGTGAAGAACTTGGAGTCCAATGTTCAAGGGCAGGAAGCATCCAGCTCGGGAGAAAGATGTAAGCGGGGAGGCTATGCCAGTCTAGGCTTTTCACATTTTTCTGCCTGCTTTATATCCTGGCTACGCCTGCAGCTGGTTAGATGCTGCCCATCCAGATTGAGGGTGGGTCTTCCTTTCTCAGCCCACGGACTCAAATGTTAATCTCTTTTGGCAATACCCTCACAGATACACCCAGGATCAATACTTTGCATCCTTTAATCCAATCAAGTTGACGCTCGGTATTAACCACTGTAGTGAAATTTAGTGGGAAATCATGAAGCACAGGTATAAAAGTTTGGTGACTTCCTAACAGTCTCAGTAGAACTGAAGTTGTAGTAAAGAGCAAGGATGGTTAGGTTGATGTTTTGCTACTTTGGTAGGATTCAAAAGAAAAATAAAGAAATTGGAAGTATTGCTGAAAGTCAGGTTGAAAGGCTAGGCTATAGGTCCCAGTTTGGAAAGAGGACACTGAATATAGGTAAAGTTACAGAACCCATATTATGATATATTCAGGGATTCCAAAAAAGAAAATGAAAACCTAGGAAAGTAACTTATCCAAAGCTACATGAATAGACGGAAGCAGGAAAATAAATGAAGACTCCTTGTTTGTGTTCATGCTTCCATTCTATCTTGTCTCTGGACAGGAAGTTCTTAATATTCTTTGGATGTCTGTTATATGAGCTTGATAATGCTAGGGACCATTCATTAACAAAAAAATTAAAAATGATACAACATGAACTTTTTTAAAAAATTAATTTTATTTTAAGTTCCAGAATACATGTGCAGAACATGCAGGTTTGTTACATAGATATATGTGTGCCATGGAGATTTGCTGCACCTATCAACCCATTATCAAACTTTTTAAAATTGAACAAAAGTAGGCCTAAAATTTCCAAAGATTTATAACTGCCAAAGCTTATCAGTGACTGCTCTAGTTTTTTAAGGACCCAGGCTAAAAAAAAAGAGGTTCAGAATAGACAAATGCCACAGAAAATGTAGTTTATTGATTTCATTTCTAATTGTTGAAGAGTGCTTAGCTAGTATTCTTTCAGACACACAATAAAGACTGTATGTAATACATTTAACATTCGTATAAAAACATTTAATAAAATGTTTTCACAAAATCTGCAAAAGTCATTTGAGCCTATAGGGAGAGAGGTTTAACACTTTTCCCAAAATTCTGCTATGGGGTTTGTTGAATATTTTCTCCTATTTTTGGAACCAATTTGAGATTCTTTTATAAACTCTGAATTGTATATAATGTTTTACTTCAGGCATCATGAATTGAGCCTCATATGATCTACATAATTCATTAGTTATGTCTTTGCTTATGTATAAGTAGCTGTTACAAAGAGAGAATACTCTCTAGATACACAACCCTTGTGCCTTGTGATAAACAGACTAAAGTTAATCTGTTATCCCCAATCCTAAACTGCCAATGCTGATATCATACTCATCCAGCTGAGTAAATATGTGTATTCTAATCCATATTAGGCACATGAGTTGACTTTAAATGCTCTTAAAATTTAGGTGAATATGATTTTCAGAAACATAAATCTAGTCTCTAAAATATATAAAGTAATCATAATCTTGAAAATGAGCTCAGTCTTCTCCCCTCCTTCCAATACAAATATGTATGCTAAATCCAAATAGTTAAACATAGATTCAAGTAAGTAGAGTTAGGAATCCTATTTGTTAAATAAATTTTGAGATACATTTTATCAAAATAATAAAAAATATATATTTATTTTGTATTTATGCAACTCGAACAGTTTCATATTTGGAATTAATATCATGTCAAAACAAAATATATGAAAACGTGCAAGGAGCAACAAAACTTTACACTTTCAAATTGCTTTTGATATGATATTCTGCAGCTCAAGATAAGATAGAACAAGCATATTTAACTTCATCTTTCCTACTGCATACAACTGAAAACCTAAACAGAATGCCTCTAAGAACTCAGACCCAGGTGGTAATAGGCAGATTAGGAAGGAAACTAATACACCATATAAATGATCTCATGGTTAGTTCCTTATTTTGTCTTGTTTTGCTTAATTTTGTTTTTCCGTATTTCCTGTTTGAACTTTAAACAAAGCCCAAATCGGGAACTGTGTACTAGGTAAAAGCCCTAAATGTTCCAAAGAAACCTCTTTTTATTGTCTAAGAAATGAAAAAAAGAGCTCCTAAGGACAGAGAGACTGGGGAATAAAACATTGTGTTTTTTGTTTCATTTCATTTTGTTCTTTTCTTTTTATCCCACCCCTGCCTCCAAACAAGTCCCAGTTGCTGAGCTCTGATTTTTGCACCATTTGGGGTTGTATGGGGCAATGATGGTGTCAGCTGTGAGCAAATGCCTAACGCTCTAAGGGAGGGGGATTCTTATCTCTGACCAGAGGACCTATGATCCAAAAATAACGTGGAGAATTTGCTACTTTTTCCCCCTCTTTATCCTCTTGCCATTTGGCCCTGCAGGCCAGTTGAGTCATGGGAAGTGTGCAGTAGAGCAGAACAATGAAAGCCTAGGCTGTCTAGCTAGAAGGCCAGAAAAGAGAGCCCCTGTGTGCTGGGGAGTGCTGGAGAGATCCAGAAAAGAAGCAGCTTGAGGAAACAATATCATGAAATGTGCATGAATTCCTGGGCTCATCCAAGAGCCAGGGTGGGTCTGATGCTAAACAGCATATCAAAAGCTTTGACAACTGAACTCTAGGGTAGACTAGTCTAGGTCCCAGACTGGTCTCTGGGTGGCAGGCACACAAGAAAGATGTAAATTGCATTGCAAACACTTTGGATAGTAAACTAACTTTGGAATCGTAGTCCACAGAATGTGAATCAAAAATATGTGGAGAATCTAATCAGCCTGCTAAAACAATAACAACAAATCAATATTCTCTGTTAGATTTTTAAACAGGTTACATAGGTTTAAAATATAAAAGGATGCTGAGTGCCTTAGCTCATGCCTGCAATCCCAGCACTCTGGGAGGCTGAGGTGGGTGGATCGCTTGAGCCTAGGAATTAGAAACCAGTCTGGGCAACATGGCGAGACCCCATCTCTACAAAAAATACAAAAATTAGTCAGGCATGGTGGTGTGTGCCTGTAGTTCCAACTATTTGGGAGGCTGATGTGGCAGGATCACCTGAACATGAGAGATCAAAGCTAGAATGAGCCGAGATCGTGTTACTGCACTCCAGCCTGGGTAACAGAGTAAGAAGCTGTCTCAAAAAAACCAATAAAATTAATGGATGAAGAGAGAGATGCAACTCAAACTCTAATCAAAAGAAAGCTGGAAGAGTATATTCATATAAGAAAAGGTAGGCTTCAAAGCAAGGAAAATTTTCAAGAATAAAAAAGGGCGTTACATAACAATAAAAGTTAATTCACAAAAAAAACCTAATGATTTTGAATGTGTATGTTCTTAGCAAAACTTCAAAGCACATGAAGCAAAAACTGAGAACTGAAACAAGAAATAAGCAAATCTACAATTATGGCTGTGAAGACTTCAATACTTTTCTCTTAGTAATTGATGAAACATGCTGACAGAAGGAAAGCCAGTATAAAGAACTGAATAACACCAGCAGCCAGTTGGATGTAATGACATTAATAGGACACTCTACCAAACCATTGTAGATTTTATTTTACTTTCCTGTTGAGTGGCCGTGAAACGCTAACCAAGATAGGCCAGGTCTGGATCAAAAAATAAAACCTAACAAATGTTTAAAAATTGAATTCATATGAACTATAGTCTCTGACACTAATATAATTAAACTGGAAATCAATAACAAAAAGATATCTGCAAAATCCTCAAATAAGTGTAAGTTAAAATATTCTTCTAAATAATCCATGAGATCTAAGAGAGAGCCTCAAAGAAAATTAGGAAATATTTTGACCTGAACTAAAATGTAAATATAACATATAAAACTGTATGGAATGGCGCTAAAGCAGCATTCAGAGGGACATTTATAGCATTAAATCATTTCATTAGAAAAGAAGAAAAGTCTTAAATCAACAATATAAGTATCTACTTAAGAAACTAGCAGGAAAAGCAACACTAACCCAAAAAAATCAGAAAAAAACATAAAGTCCAAAATCAATTAAATAGAAAAAATAACACAATAGAGAAAAAAATCAATGAAATCAAAAGCTTTTTTTCTAGAAGAGATTGATAAAGTTGATAAACATATAGCTGGAATGACCAGGTAAAAAAAGAGAAAAGACAAAATTATTACTATCAACAGTGAAAGATGATGTATCACTACAGACATTAAAAGGCTGATAAAGGAAAACCAAGAAGAACTCTAAGTATATAAATTCAACAACATAAATTTGATCATTTTCTTGAAAGCCACAAGATACCAAATTCACCGTTACTTTATAGATCTATGCCTATTATAGAAGTTGAATTAGTATTATAAAATCTTCCAAAACAGAGATCTCTAATCCCAAATGATTTCACTGGTGAATTCTACTGAATTTTTTAAAAGAAGAAATCACACCAATTCTATATAATATCTTCTAGGAAACTAGAGAGTACTTCCAAATTTATTTTATGAGGGCAGAATTACCTTTATGTAAAAAGGCATTACAAGGAAAGAAATCTAGAGGCCAGTTTCCCTCATGGACATAGACACAAAAATCCTCAACAAAATATTAGCAAATCAAATCTAGACTCATATAAAAACAACAATACACAACAACCAAGTGAAATTTATCTTGAGATGCAAGATAGTTCGGCATTTAAAAAACAGGCTGGGCATGGTGGCTCACGCCTGCAATCCCAGGACTTTGGAAGGCTGCGGCTGGAGGCTCCCTTGAGCCCAGGAGTTCGACACCAGCCTGGGGAACATAGCGAGACCTTGTCTCTATTTAAACAAATAAGCCTTAAAAAACTATTCATAAAAGTTGTCATCATAATGGATTAAAAAGGCAAACCAGATGATTATAACTATTCATGCAGAAATAGTATTTAATAAAATTTATCATGTATTTATGGTAAAATCTCTGAAGAAACTAGGAAAATGAAGAGGACTTTCTTAAGCTAAGAAATGGCATCTACCTTTAAGTAACATTATACTTAATGATGAAAGGCCAAACTCTTTACTCCTAAGACTGTGAACAAGGAAGAATATCCACTCTCTTCATGTTTATTCAACCAGAAGTCTTGGCCAGTACAATAGGACAAGAAAAAATCAGAAATTTACACATAAGACAGGGAAAAATGAAATTATTCCTATTCTCAGATGCCATGATGGTCTCCCTAGAAAATCAAAAGGAATCTACACAAAAACTTCTAGAACTAATAAGTGAGTCTAAAAAGTTTAGTATATAAAAATCAATCATACTTCTTTTTACTTGCAATAAACAATGAACAACTGCAATAAAATATCTTTTATGGTAGCACCAAATTGTGAAATATTTAAGTATAAATCTAATAGAATGTACAGGATCTGTATGCAAAAAGTACAAAATTCTGACTTAAAAAAAAGGAAACAAAAAACACCTGAATAGATGGAGAGATATACAGGGCTCACGGATTGGAATACTCAACACAGTTAAGCTACCAATTCTTCCCAGGTAGATTTATAGATTAATTGCAATTCAAATAAAAATACCAACATAATTTTTTGCATATTTAAATAACTGATTCTAAAATTTATAAGGAAAGGCAAAAAGAATTAGAATGGCCAAAACCATTTTGTAATAGAAGAACAAAGTTAGAGAATCCAAACTATCTTACTTTAAAACTTACTACAAAGCTATAGTAATAAAAATAGCGTGATATTAGGAAAGAGATAGACATATAAATCAATGAACAGAATAGAGTCCAAAAATATACCCAATATGGGCAATTGATGTTTGACAAATGTGTGAAGGCAATTCAATGGGAAAAATGGATAGTCTTGTCAACGAATAGTATTGGAACAATTGGACGTCCTATAAAAAATAAAAAGGACCATAACCTCTGTCTCGCACTTTATACAAAAATTAACTCAAAATGATTTAGAGAGCTAACTTTAAAATGTATCTTCAAAACGTTTACAAGAAAACATAGCAGAAAATCTTTGTGACCTTGAGTTAAGTGATTTTCTTAGATATAATGCCAAACCATGATCTAGAAAAAGAAAACATATCTTGGCAAACTGGACTTCATCAATAGTAAAAACTTTTGTTCTACAAAAGTGCTGCAAAGAGAGTGAAAAGATAACTACAGACTGGAAAAAATAATTGTAAATCATATACTTGACAAAGGACTTCTATTTAAACTATACACTTTAAAACGTCTCAAAACTCAAAATAATAAGAAAACAAACAGCTCAGTTCACCAATGGGCCGGCAATCTGAATGGACACTTCACTAAAGAAGATATATAGATGAAAAGTAAGCACAAGGAATACAAAATAAATAAACCACCACACAGCTACTACAATATGTATTCCCCTAACAACACCCATTCAAATTCTTCTCTCAACTTTAGTAAAGAGATAAGAACCCTAACGGCCTTAGTGATATGCTTGACTAATGCAATGCAGTGAGACTGAAGTTCTGGAACTCAGGCTATGTGTTAAGAAGCCTTATGACATCTTTCTGGGCCTTTTAGAGTACTCTCTCTTGAAATGTCTGTTCTGAAGGTAGCCAGCTGATATATAAGAAGCAAGGCTACCTTGGGCCCACCATGTGTGGCTAGAGAGCCATGTTGGCCAGCCCCCGGAAGTTACAGCTATCCCAGCTCAGGGAATGAACTTGTGAGTGAGGGAGTCGTTTAGGATATTTTCAACCCCAACAGACTCCACAGGGAGAAAAATAGAGATTCAAGACCTATGTCCACAATTGAGCCATTCTAGTAATCTCTAGTTGTTCTAACCACCTAGCTGAAGTCCCAGATATTATGGGTATCAATTAGTCTATTACTTATTTGACAGATATAGAAACTGAGATTCCTCCCCTTTTATTTTTTAAACTAACACTTACTGAGTAATAATTACATGCCAGGTACTATACTAAGTGTTTTGTATTCATTATCCCTGCTAATCCACATAACCCTATGAAGTAGTTACTATCATCATTGCATTATTTTCATTTTATCGATGAGGAAACTGACACAGAATACATGTTTTCCCCAAGATTATTCATTTGGTAGACTAAATTGCTTTTGTGAAACACACTATTTCAACTTCCTTCTCTGCATGAGGATTATGTATCCTGCCCTGATGAACTCAGAGGTGGCTATTAGAAATGTGAATAGAAGTGACATGCAGCAGTCCCAGGAAGAAGCTTCAAGAGTAACAGTGTGGTTCTCCATGTCTCTTTTCCCTTTGTCTTGATGACTGGCAATATTTTAAATACAGGCTTCTTCACTAGCCTGATTCCCAGAGTGATAGCAACAAGAAATAGGGTTGCAGCTGACTTATGATTAGTCTTGTTGTGGGAGTGAGACCACTGTGATTTTTCAGCTTCTCTGTTATTGCAACATCACCCAACTGTCCTCACTGATACTTTCACATAGCTAATAAATAGCAAAATTGGGACTCCGTCTACTTATTTGTATATTTTATCTTCAGAATCTCAAATAGTTTACCAGGAGAAAACAACATTTGGAAAACAATAGGCTACATTTAACACAGTTCTTTGAGAATATGTACTTGAAATGTGTTTCTACAATCATTAGTTCGATATCCATGTACAAGGAAACTTGAGAATATGCACTAGGTACATTTATAAATGTCTTTTTAAAACTCTTTTAAGGGAGATGTTTTTCCCCAGTTTATGATATAAAAAGATGCCTAAAATTCCCAGACTAAGTGATCAAGGTGTGCGATCTTGTAAATATAAATATACTAATTGATAAGGTAGAAGAGACTTGAAATTTAAACTACCTCAGAAAATTCAAATTCTTTCATCCAGCAAATCTACTCTTGTTGTGGTTGTCATAATTTACAGGGGTGCAAAGAAAGATAAAATAGATTTACGCTTTTCAGGCTTATGTTAAGGAGGCTATGTGTGAGGAGGAGAGAGAAACATAGAATAATTCAAGGAATATGGATAAATATATTTAATGCCAAGGAGCCACAGGGGAAGCTAGGAGGGAATATTTAACACTGATGGGGGATTGAGAAGGGTTTCCTTTGGTGTAAAAGGAATTGCTCTGAAATCAGGATAGAGGCATTATGGGCAAAGACAAGAGCATGTACAAATATCTGGAGGTGAGAGAAACCTGCTTTTCTGGGAATAAGTTCTTCAGAATTGTTGAGGGCAGAGTAACTTTCAGGGAGTGGTAAGAATTGAGCCATAAACTACAGCTAGTAAGCAGCACTAAAGAAAGTATCATGTGAATCAACACTAAATCATAATTTTCCTGGATCTCTGACTCATCAGAGTGTATAATGCTGTTGTATTCTGCGTAATAAACATCCTTTGTCCATTATAGGGAAATGACAACATAGGTCAGATTCAGTTGGTTAGTTATGACTGGCTTCTGCTGGAGAGGATAGCGCAGGTTTTATAGAACTGACTAAGTAAAACACTGCTCATTTTACAATTCTCTTAAAGATAAATAAGGATATAAAATATGCAAATGAATAAAAGGTATTTTTAAGTAGTACAATTCAAGGTAAGCAATACACAGTGGAAAGGTAGTTGCTCGCTTGAGAAAGGAGAAGTCTTCAACAAATGATACTGCATAACTGGATATTCATATTACAAAAAAGAACCTTGACTTTTGCTTCATACACAAAAATTAATTCAAAATGAGCTATATACATATGATTCTATAGCTAAAATTATAGAGCTTTTAGAGGAAAACTTGGAGGGATTTTTTTGATTCGGTGGTAATCAAAGATTACTTGTATCATTGAAAGCAATAACCATAAAGAGCTAAAGAAATCAGTCACAAAAGTGTACAAATTGTATGAATTCAATTATATGAAGTTCTAGAATGGAAAAAATCTGAATGGTGGTTGCCTCTGGGAAGGTGAAAGTAGAGATTGAATGGGAGAGAGTATGAGGAATATTTCTGCAGTAATGTTAATAGTCTATATTTTGACAGAGATTTGAGTTACACAGATGTATACATTTGTCAGCATTCAGTGAATGTACACATAAGAATTTTATATTATGTAAATAATTTCTTCATCAGAAGAAAAAAGATGGACAGATATTCGTTTTATTTAATGTTATGCATGCTGAAGTCTCTAGTAGGAAGTATGCTGAAGTCCACAATTTACTTTAAAATGCATCAAAGAAGATGAATTACTGGATGGACGGAGGAATAAATAAATGGATATACACATTATAAAACACCTTCCGAAGAGGGCCAACTAGAAGCAGCCTTCAATTGGAGGCTCCCATTGAAAAAAAAAAAAAAAACGAAAAAACATAATAAGCATGTGAATCCTTCACCAGCAACCAAGGTATCCAGGTTCTCTCATCAAAATTGACTAGAAGGCTGGCATGACTCATGGATAGAAGGCCCACCTGAGAGCCACACGCGGAAGGGAAACCCCCTTCCCCCAGCCAAAGGAGGTACCGCCTTGAGTGACATCTCTGGACACAGGAGAAAAATCAGATGAATAGGGCCTGAAGTGAACCCTCAGCAAACTGCAGCAGCCCTACAAAAGAGAGAACTGACTACTGAAAGAAAAAGAAACAGAAAGTAACAACAACAGCCACAACAACCAAAAGGCCCCCACAAAAATCCCATACAATGGTCAGCAGCCTCAAAGACCAAAACTAGGCAAACTCACAAAGATGAGAAAGAATCATCAAAAAAATTCTGAAAACCCAAAAGGCCCAGAGTGTCTTGTCTCCTCCAAATGATTGCAGTGTCTCCCCTTCAAGGGTGCAGAACTGGACAGAGGATCAGATGGACAAATTGACAGAAGTAGGCTTCAGAAGATGGGTAATAAAAACTACACTGAGCTAAGAGAGCATGTCTACCCCAATGCAAAGAAGCAAGGAAACTTGATAAAAGGTTAGAAGAATTGCTAACTAGAATAAACAGTTTAGAGAGGAATATAAATGACCCAATGGAGCTGAAAAACACAGCACAAGAACTTCATGAAGCATACATAAGTATCAACAGCTGAATTGACCAAGTCAAAGAAAGCATATCAGAGTTTGAAAACCACCTTATAAGACATACAGACAAAAATAGAGATGAAAGAATGAAAAGGAATGAACAAAGCCGCCAAGAAATATGGGACTTCATAAAAAAACTGAACCTACGAATGATTGGTGTACCAGAAGGAGATGGGGAAAATGGAAACAACCTGGAAAACATACTTCAGGATATTATCCCGCAGAACTTCCCTAACATAGCAAGAGAGGCTGACATGCAAATTCAGGAAATACGGAGAATACCATTGAGATACTTCATGAGAAAATCAACCTCAAGACACATAATCATCAGATTCTCCAAGGTTGAAATGAAGGAAAAACTGTTAAGTGTGGCCACAGAGAAGGCCAGGTCACATACAAAGGGAAGTCCATCAGACTAACAGCAGACCCCTCAGCAGAAACTCTACAAGCCAGAAGAAATAGGGGGCCAATATTGAATAGTCTTAATGAAAAGGATTTTCAACCCAGAATTTCATATCCAGCCAAACAAAGCTTCATAAGTGAAGGATAAATAAAATCCTTTCCAGACAAGCAAATGCTGAGGGATTTTTTAACCACCAGGCCTGCCTCACAAGAGCTCCTGAAAGAAGCACTAAATATGGAAAGGAAAACTGCTGAAACACACCAAAATATAAAGACCAATCACACTATGAAGAAACTGCATCAAGTAGTGTGCAAAATAATAAAATACCATCATAATAACAGAATCAAATTCACATATAACAATACTATCCTTGTATGTAAATGGGTTAAATGCCTCAATTAAAAGACACAGACTGGCAAATTGGATAAGGAGTCAAGATCCATCTGTGTGCTGTATACAGGAGACCCATCTTACATGCAAAGACACACAGGCTCAAAATAAAGGAATGGAGGAAAACTTACCAACCAAATGGAAAGCAAAAAAAAAAAAAAAAAGCAGGGATTGCAATGCTAGTCTTTGACAAAACAGACTTTAAACCAACAAAGATCAAAAAAGACAAAGTAGGGCATTACACAATGGTAAAAGGAACAATTCAACAAGAAGAGCTAACTATTCTGAATATATATGCACCCAATATATCAGATTCAATATATATGCACCCAGATTCATCAAAAAAGTTCTTAGAGAACTAAAAAGAGACTTAGACTCCCACACAATAATAGCGGGAGACTTTAGCTCCCCACAGTCAGTATTAGACAGATCAACAAGACAGAAAATTAACAAGGATATTCAGGAATTGAACTCAGTTCTGGATCAAGTGGACCTAGTAGACATCTACAGAACTCTCAACCTCAGATCAACAGAATATACATTCTTCTCAGTGCTACATGGGCACTTATTCTAAAATCAACCACATAATTGGAAGTAAAACACTCCTCAGCAAATGCAAAAGAACTGAAATGATAACAAACAGTCTCAGACCACAGTGCAATCAAATTAGAACTCAAGATTAAGAAGCTCACTCAAAACCACACAATTTCATGGAAATTGAACAACTTGCTCCTGAATGATTCCTGGGTAAATAATGAAATTAAGGCAGAAATCAACAAATTCTTTGAAACCAATAACAAACAGACAACATACCAGAATTTTGTGGACACAGCTGAAACAGTGTTAAGAGGGAAATTTATAACACTAAATGCCCACATTAGAAAGCTAGAAAGATCTCAAACCGACACCCTAACATCACAATTAAAAGAGCTAGCAAGGCCAGGCGCAGTGGCTCCTGCCTGTAATCCAAGCACTTTGGGAGGCTGAGGCAGGTGGATCACCTGAGGTCAGGAGTTTGAGACCAGCATAGCCAACATGGTGAAACCCCATCTGTACTAAAAATACAAAAGTAGTCAGGTGTGGAAGTTGGAAGGCAGAGGCTGCAGTGAGCCAAGATCATGCCACTGCACTTCAGCCTGGTCAACAGAGACTCTGTCTCAAACAAAAGAAAAAAAAAATAGAGAGAGAGGGGCAAGAGCAAAGTAATCCAAAAGCTGTCAGAAGACAAGAAATAGCTTGGCTGTGGATTTGTCAGAAATAGCTTATTATTTTGAGATATGTTCTATCAATACCAGTTTATTGAGAG
The DNA here is from genome assembly GCF_009828535.3 of Hylobates moloch. NCBI lineage: Eukaryota > Metazoa > Chordata > Mammalia > Primates > Hylobatidae > Hylobates > Hylobates moloch. The sequence goes on from NW_026652294.1 coordinate 65,858,019, forward strand.
TTTTTAACATGACGAGATGTTGAACTTTGTCAAAGGGCTTTTCTGCATCTATTGAGATAATCATGTGGTTTTTGTCTTTGGTTCTGTTTATGCAATCCACAGACAAGATCAGAGAAGAATTGAAGGAGATAGAGACATGAAAAGCCCTCCAAAAAAATCAACAAACTAGGAGCTGTTTGAAACCTTAACAAAATAGACTGTTAGCTAGACTATTAAAGAAGAAGAAAGAGAAGAATCAAATAGACACAATAAAAAATGATAAAAGGGATACCACCACTGACCCCACAGAGACACAAACTATCATCAAGAATGCTATAAACACCTCTAAGTAAATAAACTAGAAAATCAAGAAGAAATGGATGAATTCCTGGATGCATACACCCTACCAAGACTAAACCAGAGAGAAGTCAAATCCCTGAATAGACCAATAACAAGCTCTGAAATTGAGGCAGTAATTAATAGCTTAACAACCTAAAACAGCCCAGTACCAGATGGATTCACAGCCAAATTCTACCAGAAATACAGAGAGGAGCTGCTACCATTCCTTCTGAAACTACTCCAAACAACTGAAAAGGAGGGACTCCTCCTTAACTCATTTTATGAAGCCAGCATCATCTTGTACCAAAAAACTGGGAAGAGACACAACAAAAAAAGAAAACTTCAGGCCAACATCCCTGAAGAATATTGATGTGAAAGTCCTCAATAAAATACTGGCAAACTGAATCCAGCAGCACATCAAAAAACTGATCCACCATGATCAAATGAGATTCATCTTTGGGATGCAAGGCTGTTTCAACATACGCAAATCAATAAATGTAATCAATCACATAAACAGAACCAAAGACAAAAACCACATGATTATCTCAATAGATGCAGAAAAGTCCTTTGATTAAATTCAACATCTCTTCATGTTAAAAACTCTCAATAAACTAGATATTGATAGAACATATCTCAAAATAATAAGCTATTTCTGACAAATCCACAGCCAATATCATATTGAATAGGCAAAAAAGTTGGAAGCATTCCCTTTAAAAACAGGTACAATACAAGGATGTCATCTCTCACCATTTCTATTCAACGTAGTATTGGAAGTTCTGGTGAGGGTAATTAGGCATGAGAAAGAAAGAGTATTCAAATAGGAAGAGAGGAAGTCCAGTTGTGTTTTTTGCAGATGACATGATTTTATATTTACAAAATTCCATCATTTCAGCCAAAAATCTTCTGGAACCGATAAGCAACTTCAGCAAAGTGTTGGGGTACAAAATCGATGTGCAAAAATCACAAGCATTCCTTTACACTGACAATAGGCAAGCAGAGAGCCAAATCGTGAGTGAACTCCCATTCACAATTGCTACAAAGAGAATAAAATATCTAGGAATACAGCTAACAAGGGATGTGAAGGACCTCTTCAAGGAGAACTATAAACCACTGCTCAAGGAAATGAGAGAGGACACAAACAAATGGAAAAACATTCCATGCTCATGGATAGGAAGAATCAATATCATGAAAATGGGCATACTGCCCAAAGTAATTTATAGATTCAATGCTATTCCCATCAAGCTACCACTGACATTTTTCACAGAATTAGAAAAAACTATTTTAAATTTCATATGGAATCAAAGAAGAAGACAATCCTAAGCAAAAAGAAGAAAGCTGGAGGCATCCTACTACCTGACTTCAAACTACACTACAAGGCTACAGTAACCAAAACAGCATGATACTGGTACCAAAACAGACATATAGACCAACAGAGCAGAACAGAGACCTCATAAATAACACTACACATCTACAACCATCTCATCTTTGACAAACCCGACAAAAACAAGCAATGAGGAAATGATCTCCTATTCAGTAAATGGTGCTGGGAAAACTGGCTAGCCATATGCAGAAATCTGAAACTGGACCCCTTCCTTACATCTTATACAAAAATTAACTCAAGAGTGGATTAAAGACTTACATGTAAAACCCAAAACCATAAAAACCCTAGAAGAAAACCCAGGCAATACCATTCAGGACATAGGCATGGGCAAAGACTTCATGACAAAAATGGCAAAAGCAATCGCAACAAAAGCCAAAATTGATAAATGACATCTAATTAAACTAAGGAGCTTCTGCACAGCAAAAGAAACTACCATCAGAGTGAACAGGCAACCTACAAAATGGGAGAAAATTTTTGCAATCTACCCATCTGACAAAGGTCTAATATCTAATAAAAGGAACTTAAACATATTTACAAGAAAAAAACAACCCTATCAAAAAGTGAGCAAAGGATATGAACAAACACTTCTGAAATAAAGCCATTTACTGGCCAACAAACATATGAAAAAAAGCTCAACATCATTGATCATCAGAGAAATGCAAATCAAAACCACAATGAGATACCATCTCACACCAGTCAGAATGGTGATTATTAAAAAGTCAGGAAACAATAGAGGCTGGCAAGGCTGTGGAGAAAAGGGAACGCTTTTACAGTGTTGGTGAGAATGTAAATTAGTTCAACCACTGTGGTAGACAGTGTGGCAATTCCTCAAGAATCTAGAACTGGAAATACTATTTGACCCAGCAATCCCATTACTGGGTATATACCCAAAGGAATAGAAATCATTCCACTATAAAGACATATACACATGTATGTTTATTGCAACATTATTTACAATAGCATCTATGTGGAACCAACCCAAATGCCCATCAATGATAGACTAGATAAAGAAGATGTGGCACATATACACCACGGAATACTATGCAGCCATAAAAAGGAATAAGATCATGCTCTTTGCAGGGTCATCAATGAAGCTGGAAGCCATCATCCTCAGCAAACAAACACAGGAACAGAAAACCAAACATTGCATGTTCTCACTCATAAGTGGGAGCTGAGCACTGAGAATTCGTGGACACAAAGAGGAGAGCAACACACACCAGGACCTGTTGAGGGTTGGGGGATGAGGGGCAGGAACTTAGAGGATGCATCAATAGGTGCAGCAAACCACCACAGCACACGTATACCTATGTAACAAACCTGCACGTTCTGCATATGTATTCCGATCTTTTGTTTTCGTTTTTCAAGAAAAAAAAAAAAAAAAAAAACTTTGCTAAAATATTAGTGATAGCATCTAGGTGGTGTGTAAAGAAGATGATTCAACTTTGTTGTATAGTGAATATTTTCATAATAAAAATATGAAAAATTCTACCTCCTGCATTTTTCAGGTTTAGAATAATAGTTTAGCTTTACATTTCTTAGGCAGACAGCCCTAGAGCCATACCCACCCACTCACCATCCCTTCCAAGGAAGCAGAAATGAAGTCACAGCATGGGTGGTTATTGTCATAACTAGTTAATAAGCAGGCTCTTGCCACTCCCCATTCCAGCACACTGCCTCAAGGGCCAGGGCTGACACAAGTCCCCACTGGAAATATAAGCTGCAAGTGGAAGGATAAGAATCAGGCAAGTATGAATAGTTAAAGTTGAAGGTTTTGCTGACAAACTGTGGGAATAAGGTTTTCACTAAATGAATGACATGCCCAAATTAATAGGAACTTACAGATCTCTAGAATGCCTTAAACCTGAAAATCATAAAGTATAATTCGTGTATTTTCCCTCACCCCAATTATTTCCTCATCCACAATCTTCCACATTTCAGAAGAGGTATCAGCCACCCGGGAAAACAAACCAGAAAAATAGAGTAATTTCTGGTTGCCCAATTTGTTTAAGAATTCAAACCATCACCAAGCCTTGTTAATTCCAAAAGTTCTCACATTCTTCCATTTCTTTTTTATCTCTGTTGTCTTCACCTTTAGTTCAGACCATCATCATGTTTTACTTGGAATACTACAGGAGTCTCTTTACTGGTCTTTTTATTTACCCTGCCTTTCTCCATCCCAATCCATTACCTATACAGCAGCAAAGGTGATTTTTCTCAAAATGTAGCTGCATCATATGGCTGGTTTAAAATTGTTCACAATTTTCTCATTGTGCTTTGTTTTAATCCATACTCTTGGTGACAAATTGTAAGACTTTGCCTTACAGCTCTTGTCTATCTCTCTAAAGTCATCCCCTCTCACTCCTTCCGCTACAAGGACAGTGTAGTCTACCTGTAGGGACTTACTCGACATACTGTCTCTCTGGAATGTTCTTTCCCCCAGCTTTGTATACCAAGTTCTTTCTGTTCTTTTAGGTTTCAGGATAAAATATCACATCCTCAAAAAGACTTCCTTGATTGTCAGGTTTAAGCTGTTTCTCACTTTTTTATATCTCGTGTAGATGAATAAGATCTAGCTTCCATTTAGAGGATGCTCAAGTTTATCTCTTCATTCTTTATTTTTGGTAGTTCCCAAATATTTTGGAGTTGTTTTTGAAGTTATTGCAAAGAATCTAAGAATCTTTATGCAAACTAAGAATTGCTTTTACATTGAATTAGTTCTATTTTATGTTCATAGATGCTATTTTTCAAGATAGTGTAGATACTGCTATGATTAATAAAATAAAAATTCGCGTGTTTCTGAATTTCTAAAGATTTTGATTTTTGGAAAAATCAATAGATAATAAAAATTAAAATATTATCACATGATTCATGTTTTATTTAGTAAGATATGTTCTCATCCATAAAAGTCTGAACCACTTCTCTATATTTTAGCAAACAAATTTAAACTAAATTAATTCACTTATGATATATTTTACTTTAAAATTAAGTTGGATAACATTTTCTATATTTCAAACTAGTATTAAGAAACTAAATACATTTGGGGCCCCTTTAGTTTAATTCCTTTATATTATAGAAAAGGAAGGAAGAGGTTTGAAATGTAAAATATTCATACAATCACATAGATAGTAGGAGAGCAGAATTAACTTATAGTCCAGTGCACTTTTTGTTTCCCTCAGTTCCTATCCTGTTGAAAATGGAATCAGAGACCAGATTCCTCAGATTAGTGTCAAGTGAGTGGTCTAGTTCATTCATTCTGTTTCTCACTTCCTCCCACCCTCTCTCTCTGCATTTATCCAGGCTATAATCTGGCTGCATTAAGTATTTATTTTTTACTGGTACTTAAAGAAATATTTAACCAGCTGCGTATTAACATGAAAATGACCACACAAGAAAAATGATTGTTAAGCAAAGGTGGTGTAACTCCCCACAAGTAATCAAGTAATTGTACTGAGAGTTATAAAACATGCACAGATGTATATGTCACCACTAAGGCATCCCTTCCACTCAACATTTTTCTTGTAGCCTCCTGGAGCAGCATAAAACTGGTTCCTCGGTGCCAATGGCAACAAACTTAAAGCTTGACTGGTAATAAAGTTTGGTTCCCAGATGTTCCTATTGGCTATTCTGTTACACAACAGATTTAATGATATAGTTGGACATTAAATGCTTTCATAGGTTTTTTGCTGCAAAGTCAAATTGAAGTCAATTTTAAGTGGGAATATAAAAATCCTAAAACCCAGATGAACCACTATTCATCTGCTATGGTTAAATCTACTATGAAGAAGTGGATTTCATTAAGTTAGAGGGTTTCTAAATCAACAGAAAGAAATATAAGACCCTCTCCCTTTTAATTTATTTTCAGGGCAAGTTGGTTTCCTAAGGACAGGTAGATACCACATTTAGATAACTGATATTATCTCTGGGTTGTAATATCATTATTCTACTTCTTCCCCAGTTGTTTCCAAAGAAATGCTTACAAGATTTACTTGGAGAATTTGTAAAATGCAGATTCTTGGGCATTACCTGTAAGACTATAATTCAGTAGAATTGGGTTGCAATCCAGTACTTTATAACAGGCACCCACGAGTGATTCTGATGCAAATGTCTGCACACCATACTTGGAGGAAACATTGCAAGCCCAGTAGCAGACATCATGTGCAGCACAGGCTCTCCATATCCAGGCATGTATGAGTCCAGGGAGGCCAGAGTCAGGGCAGTGGCCTGTAAAAAAAACAGTTTTCCGACAAGTTGGGCTTGGATGAGAAAATCCTCCCTGTGATAGTAATAATTAATGACCTATACCAGACTTGAACTAAACAGCTCTCTCATTATAGATTTTGTGAGAAGATAAAACATGAAGCTATTCCCTGACAAGAAGATAAAATTACCCCAAATTTGATTCACAGCATTCCCCATTCATCCCATATCTAAATTTGAGGAAAAACTACAGCTTTTTTTTTTTTAACAAATAAATTGTTCAAAAATACCCTTAATCTTTGGAAGACTGAGGCTACACATGAAATGATCTTATTCTATTGTTAAGGGCTGAAAAAGTCCCATTAAGAGGATCTAAAAATGGGTAGCAGATGTTACTGCTTAACCACATGGCTAAGATTCCTAAAGGAGCTCTGAGGGAAAGGGAGGCTAGACTCATTAAGAAGTGAGCTCATTAATGGAGAGTAAAGCACTTCATCACATGAATATGAAGCCAATTCTAGAAATGCCTGATCAGAATTATCAAACTGATTTGTCTCCTTCAAAATCCAGTCAAGCTCTAAGGCTGAAGATGAGCTCAACTGAAGGGACTTTGTGTGTTTAGACATAAAAGTTTCTGTGAACTTCAAACAACATGTTTTCTGCATTGATACCATTGTGTAATGGCTGCGAATAGGATGACAGAGCCTCATTTTGCTAAAGCTAAACAGAACTAGGCTCCCTGGTGGATAACAGATTGTTGGTCTAACTTTGAGGCTGAGAAACAACTGTCTTATAAGATAGCACGTATTCCTAAAGTCAGTATCCTTACAGACAAAGGACAACTCTCTCTTCCGTAATTTCTCAGTTAATCTCACAGACGCCACACTTTCTGCCCTTGTTACTCCTTGTGCGATGCTGTATTTATTGGCTTGTAGTCACTCACAAACTGTGTTTGGATGCAATACATGGGTTCAATGCCTGAAATAAAATTCCATGATGATAGCCTTTTCTTATTCTCAGGGAAATAACATATTAAATGGATAGATTTTCCTTAACTTTGAATTTTTATTCTGTAAGTTTTTTTTGAAAGTTTTTGTATCTGTCACCACATATCCAGTGGGAGATTACTACTCATTTAGAATAAAGCTATGTGTTTGTTATTTAAACATATATAAATGTTCCAGGGATATTTGCTAAAATATCTATGACTTCGATGAGTGAAACCATTAGTGTACTAACCTAAGCTGTAATTATAAGGTGCCTGAATCATAATTTGATGCCTCTACATGAAAGTATCAGGACTCATCTGAGTGAGGGCATTGCTGAACCAGTCACCAGGTAGGAGCGATTTTTTTTAGATAAGAAAACAGATGTGAGGCCAGGTGCCCTGGTTCAAGTCTGAAATTTCAGCACTTTGGGTGGCCAAAGTGAGTGAATCACTTGAGACCAGGAGTTCAAAACCAGCATGGGCAACATGGTGAAACACTTTCTCTACAAAAAAATTCAAAAGTTAGCCAGCTGTGGTGGCGCCTATAGACTCAGCTATTCTGGAGGCAGAGGCAGGAGGACCGCTAGACCTTGGGATGTCAAGACTTCAGTAAGTTGTGATTGTGCCACTGCACTCCAGCCTAGGCGACAGAGTGAGACCCTGCCTAAAAAAAAAAAAAAAAAAAAAAAGAAAGAAAGAAAGAAAGAAAAGAAAACAAAACAGGAAAACAGATGTTAGATGGAGAAGTTTAATGGAAGTTCTACAGGAATCTCCAATTCTTAGTCTTCACCTTGGAAGTGCCAGGTTGTCTAGAGGAAAGCTCCTTGGGAGGTGGGTGTATAATTTTATTCTCTTAAAGAGGAGGCTGGGAGATCAGATCAGCTGCTGTAAGTTCTGAAGTTCCAGGGCTGCACAGAGCTTGTCTCTATACGTGGAGATGCAGCTATGCTGCAGCAAGTAAAACATTCAACCTGGGAACGAGACCATCTACCTAAGGCTAATGCAGATCATACTCACATTAGAAAAACAAAAGAAGTGAATTTGAATAATTTATTATCTTAGTTTAAAAGAATAAATACAGAAGGGAAAAGTTAATACTTTTCTGAAAGCAATCCATGAATAGTTCACCAAAATAACCTGGTCATCTGGTGTAATTTCTTGTCATTTGTTCTTACACTGAAAGATTAAAAAATATAATTTGCTGTAGTTCTTGCAGTCCTTTTAAAACATGATTTCTTTTTATTATTATTATTATTATACTTTAGGTTTTAGGGTACATGTGCACAATGTGCAGGTTTGTTACATATGTATCCATGTGCCATGTTGATTTCCTGCACCCATTAACTCGTCATTTAGCATTAGGTATATCTCCTAATGCTGTCCCTCCCCCCTCCCCC
>NW_026652294.1:65866699-65937763 GCF_009828535.3 Hylobates moloch
TGAACTAGTTTACAGTCCCACCAACAGTGTAAAAGTGTTCCTATTTCTCCACATCCTCTCCAGCACCTGTTGTTTCCTGATTTTTTAACGATGGCCATTCTAACTGGTGTGAGATGGTATCTCACTGTGGTTTTGATTTGCATTTCTCTGATGGCCAGTGATGATGAGCATTTCTTCATGTGTAAAACATGATTTCTTAATTAAAAATTTAAATAGTAACAAGGCAGCACAGGAAAACATGTGACTAAGTATCAAAAGAGCTGGTGATTAAATGGGCAGGTTTGAGAATATGACCAAGATATTGGGGCGATGAAGTTGTAAGTCATCTTAAATTTTCCATCCTTGTTTCATTGTCTTTGTTTCCTTGCCTACAGGTATCACGTGTAAAGCTTTTCATACAAGCTTCTGAGTGCAAGCAGATGGAATTGGGAAGGTGGAACAATGGCCTTTGTCTCATGCCCATATTTACTACTACTAATTGTGCATGTGCTTTTGTGTACAACATTATATCCTGTTGTTCCCCTCCTCCTACGCCAAATGCTGCTGCTTTTAAATTAAAATTGGTTCTCAGTAACCACATTTAGGAAATCCCCTAGAAGTATTTTTGTACCTTTCTGCATCCTGAATGCAATTTTACCTAGAATATCTTGAGAAAGGAAAAACCCTTAGTATCTCTTATCCTGTCCTGACCCAGATTGGTTTGCTGCTTTTTCCATCTAATAAAATGACCTCATGCAATCACAACAATGTAAAGCCATGATGAATGTAGCTAGCAACAGAGGCTTAACCATTCCACTCTCACAATAACTTTGAGCCTTTCATGTGTACACACTTAAGTCTATTTGTAAACTGACTAGACATGTCGGTTTTCTTTTCCTGAACATTCAAATGTGTTAAGAAGAGATTGGCCAAAGCAATGATATTTTACAGTCAAAATTGCTGCAGTGATACACATGCAAAATTGTTGCCTGAAAGTCTGGGAAAGTAAACCTCACTATGATACAATAAGTCCACAAAATTTACATTTGGCTTTAGCAGCAGGGTATTGTAAACTCATGGTGCTGACAGTGGCTGGCTTATTCTCCCCTCAGTCTGTTTGTAACTTTCTGAACATAAAAAGCATGGAAAGAATCTGTCACACAGGGCCACACCTATTTAAGGAAAATTACATATTCATGGGATTCTTATGAAAGGACCAGACATAGGCAGCCATAATGCTACCAAGAGTCTCAAACTCTAGCTTATTGGACTGGAGCTGTAGATCTGATGCAAGAGAAACAAATCCAAAGTAATCTATTGTATGCTGGGCCAATTATTTTCATCTCTTTAGGATTCTGAACTGGAAAATAATAAAATGAGCTGGCAGCTTGAGGCAGTACAACACAGAAAGAATGAAAAGAGCAATTCCATGATGTGGAATCAATTACGTGAGGAATAATGGCAGGCTAAAAGTGTGACATAACACCAACTAAGAGTAAGTGAAAATGATGTGATAGAGAACTATAGGGAGTCGAGGAGAAAAAAATATTGAGAAAAAGGATAACTGAACAGAGAAAGGGTAGGAAAAGAGAAATACTGGGAAGCTGGTAATTTCTGAAGTCACTCAGGTCATTGACGGCTTGCCTGACTCAGATAAATTCCTATTTGGATTAGTTTCCTGTGGCTGCTATAACAAATTATCCCAAACTTAGTAGCTTAAAACAAGAGAAATTTATTCTCTCACAATTAAGGAGGCCAGCATCAGAAATCAAGGTATTGACAGGGTGTGCTCCCTCTGGAGGTTCTGGGAGCGAATTCATGCCTTTCACCTTGTGGTGGCTGCAGACATCCCTTGGTTTGTGGCCACGTCACTCAGATCTTTACCTCTGTGTTCACATTGCCTTCTCCTCTGTATATATGTGTCTAGTCTCCTGCTGCCTTTTGCTTATAAGGACACTTGTAATGTCATTTAGAGCCTATCCAGATAATGCAGGATACTCTTCTCATCTCAACGTTCTTGACTTAATTACCTCTGGAAAATCCTTTTTCCAAATAAGGTACAATTCACAGATGCCTGGGATTAGGGGGAATGTATCTTTGGGAGCCATTTTCAGTCTTCTGTACTATTCATGTGACATAGTGCAACAAAGCTCATTTTTCTGAAGGAGGCTTGACACTATCAGGGTGGTTCTTTAGAAGTGAAAATAATAAAAAAGGGAAAGTTAGGTGTCACTTGGCTCTTTGCAAGCTGCACCACCATCTAATCCTTGCATTTCAAGGTCACGGTGGAGGTCTAATATGGGTGGGGAGAAAAAAAGGACCATGCCTTCTCTTGACAAGTAACCATGAAATAGTTCAGAACTTATCTGTGGCAATCTCAATATAGTCCCCAAATATTTATGTTCACAGATATGGCCTCCAGAAGAAAAGGGCCAGAATTCCTTTGTATAAAATTAGTAAAATACCGGCTGTTTTGCCATCATTAATTTATGTATCATTCATTTGATAAATGTTTATTTATTATCTATGGCTTTCCATGTTTCTTTGAAGGTCCTAGGTTGCAAATTTGGAAAACTAGGTCCTTTCTTCAAGTAGCTCACAGGCTGGTGGGGAAGAAGATACATACAACAGAAATATAGTTTGATTCCTGCTATAAAGGAGGTATAGACAATGTGCGGTAGAATCATGAGGAGAGCAAGAGCTTGATGCTTGGGGGTAGTAAGGAAGTAGAGGCTTGCTGGTTCTGTCAGTTTGGGAGGACGAGGACACAGTGGGTAGAGAAAATTCAAGGAGAACGAGAGATCCCCTGCCCAAGAGAGTACCTTCTGCAGTCATCACCTGACACTTAAATTCCATAGTTATGGAATTTGGGGGACTTAAATTCTATGCAACCCGGTAAATAAGTCAATAAAGCACTTTATGGGTTATCAGTTATTTACACATTTGTAGAAATCACTTTATCAGGTCTTTTCATGAGAACAGGATTTAAGGGGAGCTGGATAGAGAGTAAACGAGGTTACTAGAGGTAAGTGGAAAAGCAAAAATAATATTGTTGTGCATTGACTATGTTCCTGGCCCTCTGATTGGTATTTCATTTTATCTCAATTAATAGCCTTGGCAAACCTGTGAGGTGTGTATTTTTACGTTGTTACCTCGATTTTATAAATAAAAAAGTGAAACTCAAAATGGGAATTAACTTGTTCAAGGTTATTCAGCCAATACATGGCCAACCTGATATTTTAACCTGCTCTGTCAGGGCAAGATTGTACAGTCTTGGGGAAAAGACTGTGCCAGGGTACAGAGGCATGAAAGAATATGGTATTGTCTAGAGGGATGCTTCAGTAAAAACAGATGCTTGAGAAGTTACAGAAGATGAAACTGAAAAGGTAAACAAAGATCAGCTTAAAGTGACTCTTCGTCACTCGAGAATTATGGAGTTGGATCCGGTTTTCCTCAAGTTTCATGATCATTCAATGGGACCTTGCCCCAAACAGGTCAGCATTTAGTTAGTGGGCAAATCTGATTGTTTCTTCTATTTCCCATGAGTATCCTATTGTAGTCTACTGATGACATCCTAATTTAAAATTTTATGAATCCTTATCTAGACAATTACAGTAGCTTTCTACCCATTTCTTTCTGCCAGTTTCACTTACTTTCAGTTATTTCTGAACAATAATGTAGAATTAATCTTTTTCTAAAGCACGTAAACTCCTTTTTCAAAAAAACCCCTCATATATATGTGTATATGCTTTATTTCTTAGGGTAGTTTTAGGTTTACAGCAACATTGAGATAAAAGTAGAGAGTTTCCATATACTCCCTGTCCCCACACATGCACAAACTTCCCTACTGCTGACATTCTCCACCACAGACTGTACCTGTATTACAATCAATAAACCTACATTGGTGCATCATTATCACCCAAAGTTCATACTTTGCATTAGGTTAACTCTTGGCATTGTATATTCCATGGGTTTCAACAAACATGTAATGACATGTATCAAACATAATAGTATCATATAGAATAATTTCACTGGCTAAAAATCCTCTGTGCTTTGTCTATTTATCTCTCTGTTCCCTATATCCTTTGCAACCACTGATCTTTTTACGGTTGTTATAATTTTGTGTTCTCCTGAATGTAATATAGTTGGAATAATACAGAAAATAGTAGTTTTAGATTGGCTTCTTTCACTTAGTAATATGCACTTAAATTTCCACCAGTTTTTTTTCAGAGTTGCAGTCTTGCTATGTTGCCAAGGCTAGAGTGAAGCTGTCATTCATAGATGCAATCCCACTACTGATCAACATAGGAGGTTTGAACCATTCTGCCTCTGAGCTTGTCCAGATAACCCCTCCTTAGACAACTAGATAGTCCTGTGCTCCCCATAGGGAGGTCACCTAGTGATGCTAACCTAGTGCAGCATACGCCACTGTACCTGGCATCTTTTTATGGCTTGATAGCTCATTTCTTTTCATTGCTGAATAATATTCCATTGTTTGGGTGTACCACAGTTTATCCATTCACCTACTAAAGGACTTCTTCCAAGTTTTGGCAATGCTGAATAAATCTGCTATAAACATCCACATCCACATGTAGGTTTTGTGTGAGCCTCAGTTTTATTTTAATGGGTAAATACTTAGGAGTAAAATGCAGGATTGTATGGTAAGATTATGTTTAACTTCATAAAAAACCAGCAGACTCTCTTCCAAAGTGGCTGTACCATTTTGCAATGAATGATTGTATCTGTTGTTCCACATCCCATTTGCATTTGGTGTTGCCAGTGTTTTGGATTTGGCCATTCTAACAGGTGTGTAGTGGCGTCTCATTGTTGTTTGAATTTCCATTTCCCTAATGACGATTACTTGCCTTCTGCACATCCTCTTTGGTGAGGTGTCTGTTCAGGTCTATTGACTATTTTCCAATAGGGTTGTTCATTTTTTATTGTTGAGTTTTAGAAGTTCTTGAAATATTTCGGATAACAGTTCTTTATCAGATATGTCTTTTGCAAGTATTTTTTCCCAATCTGGCTTCCCATTTGCCTATATTCATATTTAATTAATCTTATTATATATATATTTCTTTCACTCTAAGCCCTTTAAAATCCCTTTTCAGAAAGGTAGCATTTCAAGTAAAAAAACAGTTAAAATAGTTAAATTCTTACTAAAGTCAAAATCCCTCATTATGGCAGTTAAGGATATCCACTGTTCAGTCCAAGATTGTTTCTAGTCTTATCAAGTATCAACCACTTACACCACTTACACTTCTGTGTCAGCCAAATAGACTTTTCTTTCCTGGAACTCAGACTGCTGGAAAAACTATAAATCGGTGAAGCAATTCTGGTTGACAATTTGGCACTGCATAAACAAAATAAAACAAAACACACACAACTTTACATTTTCAAATATATCTTTTACTCCAGCAATTTATTCTTCTTCTAGGAATAAATCCTACGGTAATAATGACTGTATACAACCTCATGGTCTCTTAATCTTTCTTTTTCTAATAGTGTTTGTTATATTGTTATTTATTGTAATGAAAACCATTGATTGCTTATCCAATTATCTCCTTTCCAAGGATTTTTCATTTACATTCATTTAGTTGTGTCACCCATGTTGATTCAGGGCTAACATTTTTCTGCTCCCAGTCCTAAAGCTGAGCCTCACTGGCCTTTGGAAATTCCCCCTTTTCCAGTCATTTATTGAGAAACAATGACCTACATTTACCCATTGAGAGCTTTTCTCCAATCACAGGAAATGGTTCAGAAATGAATATATGAGGATTAAGAGGGCATTTGCTGGGAGCACGAGAAGAGTCAGTGTCTCTTCCTCTGAATGTTGCTGTGTTTGAATGTGAGGCTCAGAACTGATGGTGTCATTTTTTTTTCTCACCAGCCAAAGGACTAAGCAAACCCTTTGGGAAGAGTAGGGCCAAGAGAATTTCAGAGAAGTGGAGCCTGAGCTCCAATTGAATCACAGCTAAGCAGTGCCCTACTTCTGGATTTTAATCAGTTATGTTAAATTTAACAAGCCACTCAATGCTGTTTAAGTGGTTTGAGTTGGCTCTTCTTTTTTTTTTTGGTTGAATCCATCAAAGTTGATACTTAATAGAGGGAAATACTACAAACATTCTAGATACTCACCAATAGAGAATCGGTTATATAATTGCAACTACAATGGAATAGTAAGAAGGAGATAAGGGTGACACTGTAGAAGAAGCTATAATGTCATAGAATTATATTCATATTATTTTTGTGTACAAAGTAATTTAAAAAACAATCTATGTACTATAATCTATTTTTACTCACAATATATATTTACACTTCAAAATTATGCGAAGACTGGAAGAGTAGTAGTACAGTGTCTGGAATATAGTAAATATGCAGTACATTCCTGCTATTATTTTTATTTAACAAAATATTAGCAGTTGTATTTAGGTGACGGGATAATAAATAACATTTTCCTATCTTGGCTTAGCTTTAATTTCTCAATTAAACCCACTTTGTTTTTTAACAAAGAAAAAACAGCTCTTTCAAAATGATTAAATCTTAATGCACTATTGTATCTTCATCATTAATTTTTAAAGGATCAATAGATCATTATGATTACCTCATAAAGAATTCTTTTTTCCCCAGCTTTATTGAGATTTAATTCACAAATAAAATGGCATATATTTAGGTGTATATATTTGATATATGTATACATTGTGAAATGATTACTATAATGAAGTTAATTAACATATTCCTCATCTCGCATAGTTACCATTTTTGTGTTGTGGTGAGAACTGCTCTCTTTGTATACAATACAACATTATTAACTGTAGTCACTACTCTATACATTAGATTCCCAGAGCTTATTTGTCTCATAACTGAAAGTGTGTGCCTTTTGACTGATATCTCCTTATTTCTTTCTCCTTCCGGGCTCTTGACAGTCAGCCTTGTGCTCTCTGCTTCCATTAGTTTCACTTTTTTAGACTCCACATATAAGTGAGATCATACAGTATTTGTCCTTCTGTGTCTGGCTCACTTCACTCAGCCTCACGTCCTCCAGGTTCATCCATGTTGTCACAAGTGGTAGGCTCTGCTTTTTATGGTTGAATAGTGTTCCGTTATGGATATGTACACACACATTTTCTTTATCCATTTGTGCATCAACAGACACTTAAGAGTATTTCTACATAAAGACTTCTAGAGATGTATTTTTTAAATAAAAACACCTCTCTGAATTCTAAATAGATTTTTCAACTGCCTTCTCTTTCTTCAAATTTTGTCTCCTTTTAAAGTCCTTAGTTTTCTCACCATCCTTTGAAAACTTTTTCAGCTTTTTAAGACACAACTAAAATATTGAGTTTTGCATCCAGCCTTTCTAGGTCATGCTGGTCAGATATGATTTCTTTCTCTTTTGAGACTATATAGATTTACAAGCTGATATTTTTGTTCTTGTGCTTTTGTTTTTGTATGTTTTTTAAAGCTTACATGGTATTTACAAGTATCTTCAGGTGATGCTAATTAAACATTGAGAGGTTAACACATAAAAATATGAATTTTCTTTTGAAAAGTAAGAAAACCTGACAATCTTGGACCTGCATGTGATGAGGTCCAGGACATGTTACCCCAAAATTTGACACTTTGACATATTGAACATTTTAACCTGAAGAAGTTTGAGAAAATGGCAAAAATGGGAAGGTCTCTGATTTTCTCCTCACCCTTCTTTCCTAAAGCAGATCTTAAGACCCTCATGTGAAAGATGCCCTCCTATACCTGGAGGGAAAAAAACGTCTTTATCTCAAGAGGGTGGAACGCTCAGAAGGATCCAAATAAGCGGCCTTGCTGTGTCCCACAGTTCCTTCACATAACGGAGCTTATACCGTTCACCTTGCCCTGTCTCTCCACAACTGTCCACTCTTCATCAAATCTAGAATAAAAACACACAGGCTTAATAATTTCCTCAGGTCTTTGTTTCCTTGGGAAGCCTCCTGTGTCATGTAAAACTTATATTAAGTAAATTATGCCTTTATCTTGTATATCTGTTTTTTTTTTCTTTTTGTTTTGTTTTGTTACAGGAGTGCCAGGCAATGAAACTAAGATAGGTAGAAGGAAGATATATTTTTTCTTCCACACAAATGTTTGGATAATAACAATTAGCTGAGGTTGAGTGGCAGCTGCCCTTTTAAAAGGGTGTTGCCTGATGCATTTCATTCATTTCTATTACCTGCTGGTCCCTGTAGACATTTGACCCTTAATATGACTTGGTGAGGCTCAACACAACAAGGTTATTTGGGGACTTGTTTGTTAAACATGAGTTGTTGTTTATATTCAAGTTTTCTGTATAATACATTTTTAGGGACCAAGACCCACGCCTTACATATATTTGTAAACTCTTAGTACCTTATGCCCAGTAAGCTTGTAATATATTATTTGTTGAACGAATTGAAGCAATAAGCAAATAAATAAAACCCTTGCCACATTCTATAAATTCTTTACTTAAGAAAGGGGTTTGATAGTCTATTTGATTAGTTGACTAAAGAAAGCACTTTAGAAAACCACATTTGTAGACAAATAAGAGTGTTAGGGATCATGATGACTGAACAGGTCCTGCGTCATTGTAGAATTTCAACAAAGTGGCCGATTTTTAAAGATGATTTATGAGATCTGGCCTGGCATTGCACTAAGAAACATTATTTGCTTACTAAAAATTTTGATGTCTTTTCTTCTGTCCTTTTTGCTAGTAGAAATGCACTTTACCATCTGTCAAGACAGTGACAAAGATGCTGAAAACCTCATGATAGAGCCATCGCTTTTGAAAAATGCTAGTAGTTATGTCAAGCTGGGACAGTGAAATTTTGGAAACTATTAACAGAGGTCATTTTCAATTTCTATATTTAATTTTGTAAAGAAAGAAACTATAGTATCATTTTAGCTTTCTCCACAACATTACCTAAAATTTTAGTTGCTGTTAGTGGGGAAAGAAAACAGCTGGGACAACAAGTTAAATAACTTTTGATTGTGAAGAAAATTTCAGAAAGTAACTACTACTTGTGGTATGTTCTATGAACACTCATAACTGCCAAAAGATGGCTAGAATTTAAAACACATTCAAGTTTCTTACATATATTAAATTAAACTTATTTATATGTGTGGAATGATAAGGTGGAGAAATCTAGATGTATGCATAAGAGCTGTAAAGTTAGGGCTGCCATTTTTTTTGAAATGGGGTCTCACTATGTTGCCCAGGTTGGCCATCAACTCCTGGGCTCAAGTGATCCTCCCACCTCAGCCTTGTAAAGTGCTGGGATTACAGGCATGAGCCCAGGGTTGCCATTTTAACAAGGATTTCCTAGTTAAATAATTTCTTTCCTTTAACTATCCATAACCTGGCAGCCTTGTGGAAATGTGAAATGGGAGTGGCAGAGTATCTAACACAGAACTGTGTTGATAAAGTCAGTCTTACCTTGGTCTCGTAGTCTGAACTTTGGAACTACATTATGTGTCATTTAATGATGAGAATATGTTCTGAGAAATGCATCTTTAGGCGATTTTGTCATCAAGTGAATATCATAGACTGTACTTACACAAATCTAGAGGTATAGTCTACCATACACCTAGGCTATATGATAAAGCCAAGTGCTGCTAGGCTACAGACCTGTATTGCACGTTACTCTACTGAATACTGTAGGCAGCTGTGTATTTAAACATAGAAAAGGCACAGTAAAAATACAGTATAAAATATTTGTAAAACAGTACACCTGTAAAAGCACTTAGCTTGAATGAAGCCTTACAGGACTAAAAGTTGCTCTGAGTGAGTGATTGGTGAATGTGAAGTGAATGTGAAGTCTTAGTATATTACTGTATGCTACTGTAGACTTTCTAAATATTGCATGCTTAGGCTACGCTAAGTTAAAAAAAAATTTTTTCCGCAATAGTAAATTAACCTTAGCTTACTGTAACTTTAATTAGTTATTTAATTAATTTTTCAATTTTTAAAAATCATTTAGACTTTTGTAATAATATTTACCTTAAGACACAAATATTTTTATAACAATACAATCATCTTTTTTCCTTTTATCCTTATTCTATAAAACTTTTACTATTTTTAAAATATTTAAGGTTTTTGTTTGTTTGTTTGTTTGTTTTTTACTTTTTAAGCTTTTGTGTTAAAACCTAAGACACCAACACACACATCAGCCTAGGCACAGAGGGTCAGGATCATCAATATCACTGCCTTCTACTTCCATATCTTGTCCCACTGGAAGTTCTTTAGGGCAATAACACATATGGAGCTGTTAGTCACCTCCTATGATAACACTGCCTTCTTCTGGAATACCTACTGAAGGACATGCCTGAGGCTGTTTTGCTGTTAACTTTTTTTTATATAAGTAGGAGTACATTCTAAAATAGCGACAAAAAGTATAGTATAATCAATACATAAACCAATAACAGTTGTTTATTATAGTCAAGTATTATATACTGTATATAATTATATGTGCTATATTTTTATATGGCTGGCAGCACAGTAGGTTTGTTTACACAAGTATCACCACAAACATGTGAATAATGTGTTGTACTAAGACCTTAAGAGTTCTATGATGTCACTAGGCCATAGGAATTTTTCAGTTCTATTATAATCATATGGGGCCACCATGGTATATGCCATCTGTCATTGACCAAAACCTTCTTATGTGATGCATGACTTTATATAATTTGGGCATACATATTTCCGTCTGAATAAAATCTCTACTACTTGATGTTACTTGGCCTCTCTGAGCTCCATTTTATCTATAACATTAGAATAAATGTACTTGGAAACGAACTTCAGCATGATTGAGAGGAGTATATAAAGTGATGGAGGCCGGGCGCGGTGGCTCACGCCTGTAATCCCAGCACTTTAGGAGGCCAAGGTGGGCGGATCACGAGGTCAGGAGATCGAGACCACGGTGAAACCTCGTCTCTGCTAAAAATACAAAAAATTAGCCGGGCGTGGTGGCGGGCGCCTGTAGTCCCAGCTACTCGGAGAGGCTGAGTCAGGAGAATGGCGTGAACCCGGGAGGCGGAGCTTGCAGTGAGCCGAGATCGCGCCACTGCACTCCAGCCTGGGTGACAGAGCAAGACTCTGTCTCAAAAAAAAAAAAAAAAAAGATGGAATTAGTGTACCCCCCAAACCCCTATCCATCCCCCTCAAGGTTTTTGGAGATTTTATACTTCCTCCACCGTCCCCTTTTCAAAATCTGTTTAAGGGGACGGATTCTAGTGAGATCACTCATACTTAGATGCAAATAAGACTTCAAGAGTCACCTGCCCAAGCATGTGTTTACCAGGGGTCAAAGGTTTTAAATCAAAAGAATGAATCTTTAACTCTGGAATTTTAGGAATTAATTACTTATTGGGAGAGATATTTATTTGCTCAGATATTCAATTCCCTATGCTTTTGTGTTCCAACCATAGAAGTGGTAGGCAGTCGGCTAGCTAGACTAGCAAGCAACCAGCTGGGCAAGGTGAATACTAAGGAATATTAAAAAGGGATACTTTTCTAGAAGTCATGTTTTTATTTAAATACACACACACACAAACACACCTACACACCACACACACACTCAGGTTTCTTGTTTCATCTATGGCTACCTAATACGGATTGCTAGAGGTTTATTTTATAGCTGAGAAAAATGAGGCTTAGGTGACATACATCAAAACGTGGTGGAAACAGATCCAAGCCCAAGTAGTCTATTGAAGTAAAAAAAAGCAGCTTAAAATATTTAAACTTTAAGACCAGACAAAATTCCCATTTCTTGACCCCTCCTACTGTCTCTAATAATTATTACTGTCACCAGATTCTCAGTTTCTTCTTTGTACTGGATACTTTAAATGTATTATAAGTTGCATAATGTCAAATCCTTCACAACATAGTTTAAAGACAAGCATTATTATGAAGTTTTCATACTCTAGGCAGGGAATGTCAGAGGGTTCAAATTGTACTGGGCAAGAACTCCTTGCTCATAAACCCCCCAAATTTTTCCGTCCTCCTGTCTCACTAGCTGGGAATATACTTGAATTATCCCAACAATCAGAATTCACATTTTTCTTTAATTAAAAAAATTTTTTAGAGACAGCATCTCACTCGGACCCAGGCTGTTCTTCCTACCTCAGCCTTTCAAGAGCTGGGACTACTACTACCGCCACACCCAACTGATACCAAGAACTGAAGTTCAGTGTCACATCTACTTTTGAAAATCTTTGGGTGATAACACTATGGATGAAAAGGATACTAGGTCCCTTATATTTAGGAAGATCTATTCTAACCACTGCCCACTAATTTAATATTTTTTCAACTATGTTTTTGTAAAGATTGTAAAGGAAATATCAACTTGTCCGCTGATAGTTTGCACTAGTATAAATGGGTAGCTGGGAGAATAGCTTCACTCTACACAGGCACATACACGTGCCTGGTGTTCAATGTATATATTATATATATTCAATATGTATATATATTCTAAAATAATGACATATCTATATATCTATACTGAACACCATCCTTGCATTAAGCTCCTATTTTTGTGATTTGCTCTCTATTGAGAATAAAATATTGCCACCTGGTGGAAGTTAGAAGTTGTGAAATCAGTGCCTTCCAAGTTCACTCAGTTTCGTTCAACTTGATAAATATCAATTTGCTTCCATCCTGTCTTAGATCATCTGCAGGGTATCTGGTCACAAAAATAAGTAACACATGGTTTCTGCCCACCAAGAACACAATATTGCAAGCATGGAGGTGTGGAAACTGCCAAGGACACGCCTTGGACAAATTGCACTGCAGAGGCCCGCACCCAGCAAGGGCATGAGGGAAGGTTATGTGGAGTGAATGACTCTTGCCTGATGTATTCCTGAGACGTAGTTAGGTGGATAAGCAGTAGACTAGTGGGAACAGCATGAACAATAGCCTGGAAGTATGAAGTAGCATGGGTTTTTCAGAGAAGCAAACATTTCATAGCTTAGAACTTAAAATTTGGGAAGAGGAAGAGACAGAAGATGAGCTTGCCAAGCTATCACGGACTGGTCACAGAAGGCATAAAATACCATGCTGAGATTGTACTTTACTCGTTAAGTGAGGCAGGGAGATAGTTAAGATTTAGTAGATCAAGCCTTGGAAGAGAGGAGCATAGTTTGAAGGCAGGGAGAAAACTATTGTGGATCAGGCTTTGGTTCTATCAGTGAGGGAGAGGCAGGACAGAGGAAGTTACAGAAAGGCCGTGGTATTGGACTCACATTCAGATACCCTCAAATATAGACATCTAATGTTATCTTCAAGTGAGATTATGCATTCAATCTCAGATAAACACTGACAGTTTTGAAATAATATATTATCAAACAATTTTAAACTTGTATTTCGATATTAGTCATATTTCCTGTAACCCAGTCTGAATTTTTTATAAGTCCTATAATTTTCTCCTGAATAGCACCCATTTTACTTGCATTGAAACCATTAGTTCATTCAGTTTAAGTATGTAATATATATATAGTGATAACTAATTTAGCACTTTTTTCAGTATGTTAACATACTGAAAGTTTCAGGAAATGAAAATGTCGTAGGCCTTTTTAAAGGGTTGCAGAGGTCTAGCTAGGCAGTGGTGAAAAATTCGAGAAAGAAGAGACTTGAAAAATATTTGTTGAAGACTCATGAGCAGACATGTTGTATATTCATTATAAAGATGGGGTGGCCAACTGGCCGATTAAAGAGAAAGGAGGAACCCAAATTGACTGCCTGGTTTCTGCTGAAGTGTCTCATAGATGGTAGCACTTTTAGCTGAAGCATAGGTAAAGGAGGGATGAGGCATGTTTTACAGGGAAAAGAAATAGTTTCATTTTGGATATGTGGAATTTGAAAGTCTTGAGAGCTAGTCAAATGGATTTCTCTAGGCAGCAATTAAATATGTGAAATTGAAGCTCATGGCAGTGTCTAAGGCTAAATATATAGATTCAGGAATTATTAGCCTAGGGAAGGTAATTAAAAGTATGAAAATGGTTGAGATCACTTAAAGAGAGCTTATAGCCTGCAAAGAGCAATAAACTCAGGATAATCCCTTGGGACTCTTCTTAAATCTGAAAGATGTTTTCACAAGGGCTGGTGAGTTAACCTTTCTTGTGAAAGCTGTGACTACTAAAGCCATCTTAATTACATGAACATGTAAAGAAAAGGAAAGCAAACCAATAAACAAACTAGGTTTAGAGGAGGAATTTGAAATTCTCTGCTAATTGGTGAAACCAAAATGTCTATCATAGAAGTATTCTAAGTAGAAATATAGCATAAAAAAATTCCATGTACAGAGGAGGAAAAATAATTTGAGAGCAGGAAATTTCGGGGAAGATTTATGAGGTAAAAGAAGAATTCTGCAGTCAGTTTTACAGTCTTGATTCAGTGTCTTCTATCATTGCCAAAAAACTGTCTAAGAATAAACATTTCACAGCAGTTTAATGAAGAAAAATGAAGAATTTGGAGGTGGCCTCATTTTTATCTATTGGTAATAACTCAGCCAATTTCTCAAAATGGGCACACAAAGAGAGTATTTATGGTAGGCTGAAAAACGACCCCCGAAGATATTCAGGTCCTAACCCCTGGAACCTGTGAATGTTACCTTATGTGATAAAGTGGACTTTGCAGATGTGATTAAATTAGGGACCTTCAAATGAAGAGATTATCCTGGATTATTTGGTGGGTGGGTCCTAAATGCAATCACAAATTTTCGTGTAAAGATGGAGGGAGATTTGACAGAGGCAAAGAAGGCCATGTGACATAAGGAAATGTAAGCAGAGTCAGAGAAGATGTGATCCTACTGGCTTTGAAGATAGAGAAAGGGCCATGAACCAAGGAATACAAGGTATGACACTTTCTCTAGAAGCTGGAAAAGGCAAAGAAAAAGACCTCCTGAGGCAGTATAGGCCTGACCATGCATGGATGTCAGCCCAGTGACTTTGTAAAAACAGCTTTCAGAGGTGAAAAAAAAAAAAATTATCTTGTTTTAGGGCCACTAGGTTTGTCGTAATTTGTTACAGTAGCAAATATAAAACTAAAACAGTACTTTGAACTTATAATTTCACTAGAGATCTTCAAAGATATTCTTTAAAAAAATTTACTTAAGCAGAATTAAAATTATTTAATGTTTTGACAAAGTACAAAATAAAGTCTCAAAAAAAGTTGACACTGTCCCAACCTTATTCTCTGGAGAACGCTGATAGGTGAAATTTAATCTTGAACTATGAGAGTGACATGATCAGTTAGGTTAGTCATAAGGTTATGGAAGAAACTTGAGTAGATTAAGACTTGGTGGCTAAGAAAGGCTAATAATTTGTCACCCATACAACTAAGAAATGAATAAATATTCATTATAGTTGGCAGAGTCACTTCCATCACGGTATTTTTTTTTTTTTTTTTTTTTTAGTTTTTTAGTTTTTAGTTATTTTTAAGTTCCTGTCTGTGATCAGAGAGGTACCTGATTTTGCCGTAATTGGGGAGATTTCTCTGTGAGGTCATTAGAATCACAGTTCTGAATTTTCAAGTGTTGGTTTTCAGACTTTCCTCAGGTAACAGAGTAACAGTAGAGACAGGAGATGTAAAGTGCAGTGGTTGGGTCTTCGGAGGGTAGAGATTGTGCTGGCTTTGAAGTATGAGCTCTGAAAAGGATCTCAAAGAGCCTATCAACTTGGCATTGCTTCCTGATTGCTCTGTATGTGATTATCTACCTGATCCAGATCTCCAGCCTTTTTTGGGGACTACAACCATACCAGCAGGAATTTAGACACATACATCTATCCATACACTCCTTGTGTGTCATATAAGAATTGGATTGAGGACTTCATGGAAAACTGGCAGAGCTATTTACATTACCTGAGATTTTGATTAACAATAACTTATATGATCTCCTCAGAAAGATGTTTTACATAAATTACATGTCAAGGTGTTTATTTAGAGAAATATAATGTCACAAAATATTCACAATTGTTGAAATAAATAGTCTATATAAGTCTTCATTGTTTGGCTTTGCTTTTTCAGATTTCTGGGGCTTTGACAGTTTTCGAAATAAAGCTTGGAGAAAAATTACAAAATAGGGTGTAATGAATTTCTAAAATACACTAAAACTATCGGTGCAGGAGTGTCACTATTACTTTCCTGGTTTGATCACTGGGAATCATCCAGTTGCCTTCTCAGGAAACGTAATTTGGAGAGAAAATGGAGAAGGATTCTCTATGACTGGAGGAATGTGCATTACAGTGTTTTAATAGAATACATGTTATGATAAATGTCAGTCACACACTCATTAACATATTTGTATCTTGTGTTACTTTAAAAATTCTGTGTTAGTCTAATTAAACAAATCTACACTGTTGGTGATAAAGGTATAATGCAAGACTTCCTGCCAATGAGCATTTTAAATTGAGCCCAATTATTGTAATGGGTATCAATAATAATCTACAAAGTTTATTGAAATTTTAAAACATTAATGTCTGCCCACAGGACAGGGTAAGTTATGATAGCCAATAATGAATGATAGGGCTTTCCAATGCCAAAAAAGATGGAAAAAACAATGTGTGTTTGTAGAAATATATCACAGCCATATCTTGTTCTTTCTAGTACAAAATCTATTCTGTCATCTGCAGATGAACATTCATAGTGGCAAATTTAGTTCAGTTTTCAAAAAAAATCTTTCAAATGTATAAATAGTATGGACTAGCAGTAAACATTTATTTTACTGTGCTCCTATTTTTTTTCATTAAATCTAAGCTTTAAAAGTTCTGGGGGTATACTGACACCTAGAGGAAAACAGCTTTAGGTATCATTTATTTCCAGTGGTTCTTACAGCTGCTTGTAGATAGATAAATCTCTCATGGTTGGGGCTTATTTACAATGCTTTTTTTTTTTTTTTTCTTTTCTAAGTAGACTTTAAATTTCGTTTCTATAAGAGTATCTCATAGTAAAAGGTATAGAGTAATATGGAGGAAAGAGAAGGAAAAATTAAGAAACCTCATCCTTTAATGAAATAAGAATTCATACCAAGATTAAACAGTATCCTTGTCACTCAGTAATGCCCTGTTCTGAATGCCATAGTTACTTTCTGAAGTTGGTAGTTTGAAGATAATTTTTTAAAATAAATTGAAGGCAGATTTTTTTTACAAGTATGTATTATGCAGTTTATTTGAAAGAGTGAAGTTTGTATTGGAACAAAATTATGGTATTATACATATATGCCTAACAGTTTGGGACTTGTTCTATGTCTACACATGCTGCAAGAATTTATTTATATATTTTAAGTCTAATTTGGGGAATCAGAACTAGATATGCATAGTCTGATTTTGCCTCAAATACATGGTCTTTTAGAGTTTAAATTGAAACATTGCAGTCACTCAGACACCGAACAGGGAGGACTAAATGTATTGGGAAAGGTTTCAGTCTTTCCATGGTAAAGGGACATAAATACAACTTGAGTATGGGAGAGATCTATTTTGAGGTTGCCTCACAAAGCTGTGAAAGCACAAAAGAGGCAGACGGCGCAGCCATAAATGAGGCTACTGAAAGGAATGTTGCCAAACCCAGGAGCTCCCACAGCTATTTGCATAAGTGCTAGCAAAGTTCCTCAGCCGATCTGGTCCTGCACCCCAGACGCGGAGAAGCAGATGAGGCAGCAGATGACCGTTTACGTTGCCAGGGTGTGTGAACCAGGGAACATCCCCCACATTACTCACTAACTAATGAGGAGGGGACTTAGATATGTTCCACAATTCAGATGGGCCTGCCAGTTGGCCCCTGGGCTTCATTCTGTGTGATCCATACACAGCAGAGACACTCAGGAGGCAATGCAAATGAATCAACAGACAGCACTGAGATCCCAGCAGCAGCAGGCAAGGTACTGCCTATGCAACAGGGCGTGATGACAGATAATTAGCTGTGACATGCCCTTCAATGGCAGTGGGATGAGAGTGTTCAGTTAGAAACCCGTGTGCAACACGCTATCATGAACCAAGAGATTTAACTTGGGAACCAAGAGATAAATTCTTTTTTGCCAAATCATTTTTTTTAAGGAGGTAGCTGGAAAGAGTCAAGTTTTCATGATTCTAGGAATAAAAGTTAAAATTTGTTAAGCAAGTACTACATTTTAGGTATTGGGAGATGTACTTGCCATTATCACTTCTTATGTTCTAAAAATCACTGTTTTGTAAGAACCGCCTTTATTTTACAGATAGAGAAAACTGAGGCTTAGAGAAGTAGTGCAACTTGCTCCACGACACATTGCTAATAAATGGAAGAGACAGGAAGCCAAACTAGGGCTGTTTGAATATAGAAGTAGTCTTATTATATTGCCTATCCTAAACAGATGTTGACTTTTTTCCCCTAAAGGAAATTTGATAGAAAGTCCTCTCTTGGCCTTTTCTTCTACTCTTTAAGTTTCCCTTATGTTGTTTATGTTTTTATGTGCCATTTTTTTTATTTCTTCTTCAAAATGTTGAGTTTATTTTAAAAAAATCACTCCAAAGGATACTACTGAAACAACTGGAAAATTTGAATATGGACTCTATATTAGAACAATAGTATTGCATCCATTTTAAATTTCCTGACAGTTGTATTGTGATATGTAAGGGAATGCCATTGCTCTTAGGAGGCACATACTAAAACAGGGATCAAAGGTCATAATATCTGCTATTTACTTTCAATTTTGTTCAGGAAAAATGTTCATAATAATGATATGCACATAGGCATGCATGGAGATAGAGTAAAAAAGCAAATGTGCAAAATATTGACAATTGTTAAATCTAGGTTCAGTGTCCATGGGAGTTTATTTTATTCTTGCAATTTTTCTATAAATTACAATTTTTTCAAGGTAAGTTAAGATAATTTTTTTAGGCTTCTCTTAGGCTAGTTTTGAAAGCTTTAAGTGTACATGTACCAAGTTAACCATGATTTCACTGTTTGTATTCTCAGCAGCTGAATGCAGCCGATTCCCAGAGCTGGCTAGCCCTTTCACCCTTGTCACAAATTATCAATGTCTTTGGTACTGGCATAATCATCTATTGTACGCGGAACCGTTTGGGTGATATGCCACTCACTCTTCATTTTGTGGCCTGGAAGGGTCTTATGATCAGTGATCATGATGAAGGGGGATAATGTATACAAGAGAGTTTTAGTCGATAAAGAAGATACGTTTTTGTCATTGTTATTTAGTTGGAAATTTCAGCCATGTGGAGATTATTGGTCACACAAACCCATTTTTACTCAAATGAAAATTTCATTTCTTCTGCTTTCAAGAATGACATGAACATTTTTTAAAAACAGAAAAGGAATAACAGGTGTCTTCACTGTTCATTTCAGTTGGAGGCATTTGATGTTCATAATCAACATTTTGAAATATGTTCAAAGGTGCCATCTTGTGGTAATATTCTATTCAATTTTTAGCAGATATATTGGCAAAAGTCTGAGTAAATCTGAAGACCAGAAAGAAATAACAATGGAGAAATACATTTTACAACATGCCAGAAGCCTGTATTTTGGAGCATAAATAAAAAAGAATGCCAGAGAGTATTTCCATGTGTAATTTACTTATTTAATCAAAGTGCTTAATGACTCTTCTTAGTCATTTTGCTAAGTTTCTATTTGAAAGCCAGGTCCTTTTTTCCCTTTTCCCCAGATTAGAAGTCTAAATACTTCTATATAATGGGAGAACACTTTAAGAATGAACTTCTGCTTTAGTGTTATGCATTCTGAAACAAATCATTCTTCACTGGGGTTTCCAGAAGCATCACCTGCTTTTTAAAAATTTTTATTTTAAAAAAGTCAAGGTTGATAAAGAATGACCAAGGTCTCCTGCCCCAGCCTTTCCTATACACAGATGACATTTTTTCATACTTTTTCAGCTCTTCAAATTATTTCTTCTAATTTTGCCTCTGTTTTTAATGCATTTTTATCTTGTTAAAAAATTTAGAGGCATAAGTTTTGATATTCTACCTTGGATGATGAGGACTCAGGTTTTATCATAGCCTTGCTCCCCAACATATTTTACTTCATCCTTGCTTACATTTTTCAATTTAGTTATATCATATTTTTGTTATTATTTAATCAATTTCTTTTACTATTTAGATGGAATTTTTGTTGTTTACAGCATACTACATAGTACACTACAATGACTTTCTTTTCTGACACAAATGGCTATTTCCCTAGAATTAATAATTATCCAACTTTTTAATTTGTTTGGTGTTTTCTAATCCTTTTTGGATGAATTCCTCTAACCTAATAGAATTGAATATATCCTTTCAACAAGGTATTTTACTGTCCACAGACCTCCAAGGTACTTACTGCCCATACACCAGATGTTTCACATTCCACACACCTCCTGTGGAGATAACGACTTTTATATTCTTCTGTCTCCTTCACTTGACATAAAATGTAGTTTGTGTTCGATCATTTCTTACTTTATGTTAGGTCATTTCCAATAGATAATAATTTTTTTCTGTGAGTTGCAGACATTATTTAAGCTACCTCAGGTTTGAATCTTTCTTCTCTAACCATGGTGAAATTTAAAACTTTTACATACAAATCATTCAGGGCTACAAGATAGGTCCTAAAGTAAAGGTGTATATTACTGGTATCCCCAGGTATAAGAGAAAGACAATTTATTAGTTGATGATGGTGTGTTTATTTTGCAGAATATGTGTGAATGTGTTTTTTTTTTCTCTTTTCTTGTTATAAAAACCAGAAAAATCAATACATTTGCCTATTTAAGCATGGAATAATAGAGAATAAACTAGTAAAACTGTAGAATTCTTTAAGGCCTTAGGAACTATTGACCTACTTTTCTTGATTATAGGGTACATTTTTTTCAACAATAGAAACATTTGCATTCCCAGAATATTGCTCTCTAGATAATCAGTTTTTTAAAAATTTTGATTTTCTAATCCTCCTCTTTGCCCTGAGATCGTAATTATTATACTTTATTTGCGTTGATGTCATTCTTCTCTTCAAACCATTATTAGTTTTTAATAAGAAGTATTTATCCAAAGCTTATTACATGCAAGACATTCCACTAGGCTAAGGATAGAGAACTATACAAAGATTTTGCTCTGTTTTCCCAAAACTTTAAAAATGTACTAAGAAAATAATTATACAATTAATGCGTATCTTATTCAAATCAAAACTCAAATTATTTACTTTTTGAGAGCATTTCGTGTGATACCTTATGTACATAACTACATATTTCCAACCTTTTTTGAGGCTTAAGTTATCTCTGCAAAAATTTCTAATAGATATTAATACTTAATTAATCCTGTATTAATTCTATAGGTTTAGTCAGCAATATTTATTTCTCTAGGAACTTATCAATCTCATCTTCCCATCTTTCAAATAACTGTATTGTGTCTCATTTATCTTTCAATTTCATATATGTATGAAATATTTCAGTAAAATGGGTCTGTTCATTCTTCCCCCTTGTAAACATTTACTGTTCACTGCACTAGAATTTGGTGAAACAATGTTAAGTAGCCTAGTTATTCTGATCTTCACGATTATGAGACAACCACATATTCTTAGTGTTTTGTGCTGTTATATCGTTGCCATATCCTATAATTTCTGCATTATCCTGTATTCCCTCTTACCAAATGAAACGATTTCTGGAGGAATATGAAAGTAAGTTCTTATTAGCTGTACTGTCTCGTACGAATCTGTTCACCTCCATGTAATGCAATTTATTCAGCTGAATAATGAAAGAGCCAGACTGGACAATACTCATATTTATTCCATCTTTATAAGAAAGTTTCAATAGGAAACTTTTGGGAAATATGCTATGCTGAAGGATAAATGAATTTGGCTTAATTTCTACTTTGCTAAAATTCCGTACCACGTTTACTACTCCATAGTTATAAATTAGGAACCAACAAACCAAAGAAAACCTGGGTAAAGTATGGCTCCTAGTGTAATATCTTTATAATATTACAGTAAATATGGTTTTTAAAAATTGTTTGAGAACAAAGGTTTCTTTAAGAACACTCAAATGCAGGAGAATTGAGGGGATTTGTGGGGGCCTCAGTCCTTGATGAATAGGGGCAAAAATAACTGTAATAACAGCCTCAGACATATAAAGGATCATAAGGGACTTTTATTTAAAATTGTGTGCCAAAAATTGGATAATATAGAAGAAATTGATGAATTCTTATAAATATACAAGCAGTATGGTTTGGCTCTGTGTCCCCACCCAAATCTCATCTCTGACTGTAATCCACACTTGTCAAGGCAGGGACTTGGTAAGAGGTGATTAGATCATAGGGGTGATTTCCCCCAGGCTTTTCTCTTGATAGCGAGTGAGTTCTCAGGAGATCTGATGATTTTTATAAGAGGCTGTTCTCCGTTCGTTTTATCTTTCCTGCTGCCTTGTGAAGAAGGCACGCACTTCTCCTTTGCTTTCTGCCATGATTGTAAGTTACTTGAGCTCCCCCAGCACAGCCATGTGGAACTGTGAGTCAATTAAACTTCTTTCCTTTATAAATTACCTAGTCTCGCGTATTTCTTTATAGCAGTGTGAAAATGAACTAATATAACAATACGCCAAGATTGAATTATGAAGAAAACAAGATCCAGTGACTTGCTATCCACAAGAAACTCACTTTAGATGTAAAGATACACATAGGCTGAAAGTGACAAGATAGAAAAAGATATTCCAAAATGGTAACAAAAAGAAAGCAGAAATGGCTATATTTATGTCAGGCAAAACAGACTTAAAGTTGAAATTTGTCTCTAGAGATAAAGGTTAATATATGATAAAATGATCAATTCAGTAAGAAGATATAACAATTATAAGTATATACATATTCAATATTAGAGCATCTAAATATATAAAGCAAATATTGACATATCTGAATGGAAAAATTGACAGCAATACAATAATAGTGGTAGACTTCAATATTCCCCTTTTAATAACGGATAAAACATCCAGGCAGAAGATCAATTTGCCAATGTTCCCCTTAATGTGTGGCCTGAGAGTTGTATAAATAGGCCAGGTGTGATTCAGACTTTACCACAAATTTCCTTTTGTGGATTAATGAAGCCCAATAGCTCACTGTTTTCCAACTTGATCAGTTGTATTTGATTTTTCCCTTTATGGGTTGCATTGCACTATTGGCTTATATTTAATTTGAAATTAAAATTCCCTGGTTATTTTGCAAAAACTCCTGCCTCCTTCTACCCTTTAATTTTTCATCATACTTTTTAACTACCAGATTTTGCATTTTTCCCTATTAAAGTTTATCTATTTCATATCAGACTCTGTTCTTGGTTTACAGATACATTTTTTAAATCTATGTTTTCACATTCATATTAGCTCTCTGCTCAACTTGGTCTTCCATTGATCAGTTGGTTGTGAAATTTTGAGCAGGCTATAGCAAAGGAAAAATACATAGCATTATTGGATATTCATGGACTGAGCTCCAAACAGATGTCTTATATACGAACCTTGGAACAGTATTTTAATAGCCCCAAACTTATCTTCTCATGTTTTAAAATTACAGGGACTTATAAGTAAGCACTATGTCTGAAATCTGCTTCTGGACATGAAGACAAGATATAACTGAGGGCCAAAAAGGTAATAGCTTTTTATTTTTCATGCGTAGGACATTCAGATATTTTAATGGACTCCACTTAGACTATAAAGCTTAGATCAATTTGTAGCACTCACATGCAACGGGTGCTTATGCAACAAGAAATGGGTGTTTATGCAACAATTTTCTTGTTTGTTATTGTTAGGTTCAGGCTTTCTATTTCTTCTGTAATCAGTCTTACTATGTTGTACGTTTCTAGGAATTTATCCATTTCTTATAAGTTATCCAATTGTTGACATATAATTGTTTATAAAAGTTTCTTCTGATCCTTTTGTTTCTTAGGAACACATTTTAATGCTTCCTCTTTCATTTCTGATTTTGAGTCTTTTCTCCTCTTCTTAGTTTAGCTAAGGGTTTGTCCATTTTTTTATTTTTTCAAAAAACCCCTTTTCTGAATTTTCTCTCGTTTTATTATTCTGTACTTATTTCTACTCTAATTTTCATTATTTACTTCTTTCTGCTAACTTTGGGCTTAGTTTGTTGTTGTTTTTCTAGTTCTTTGAGGTGTAAAGTAGGTTGTTCATTTGAGATCCTTAGATTTCAATGTAGGCATTTATTGCTACAAAATTCCTTTTTAGTACTTTTGCTAGATCTCGTAAGTTTTGGTATGTTGTATTTTTGTTTTCGCTTGCCTTGAGATATAATTTAAATTCCTCTATGATTTCCTAACTGAGCCAATGGTTGTTTAAGGCGTATTGTTTTTTCATCATTGTGAATTTCCCACTTTCTTGCACTACTGATTTCTAATTTTACACAATTGTGATCTTAAAAGATCTTTGAAGTGACTTTTATCTTTTTAATTTTGGGGGGACTTGTTTTGAGGTCTGACGTAATTTATCCTGGAGTATGTTCCACCTGTGTTTGAGAAGAACATGTTGCTGAAGTATAAGAATATTCTGCTGCTGTTGAGTGGTATGTAATGTATATGTCCCTGAAGTCCACCTGGTGTACAGTGTTGTTCAAGTACTCTCTTTCCTTATAGATCTCCTACCTGGATGTTTTATACATTATCGAAAGTGGAATATTGGATTCTACTACTAGTATTGTATTGATGTCAAGTTCTCCTTCAGATCAATATTTGCTTTGTATATTTAAGTGCTCTGATATTGAATATGTATATATTTATAATTGTTATATCTTGTTAAATTGACCCTTTTATTATTATATAATGAACTTCACCTCTAGAGGCAGTTTTTGACTTTGTCTATTTTGTCTTATAGGAGAGCCTCCCCTTCTTTTTATTTATTTATTTATTTATTTATTTATTTATTTATTTATTTTTTATTATACTTTAGGGTTTTAGGGTAAATGTGCACAATGTGCAGGTTTGTTACATATGTATCCATGTGCCATGTTGATTTCCTGCACCCATTAACTCGTCATTTAGCATTAGGTGTATCTCCTAATGCTGTCCCTCCCCCCTCCCTCCACCCCACAACAGTCCCCGGAGTGTGATGTTCCCCTTCCTGTGTCCATGAGTTCTCATTGTTCAATTCCCACCTATGAGTGAGAACATGCGGTGTTTGGTTTTTTGTCCTTGTGATAGTTTACTGAGAATGATGTTTTCCAGTTTCATCCATGTCCCTACAAAGGACATGAACTCATCATTTTTTATGGCTGCATAGTATTCCATGGTGTATATGTGCCACGTTTTCTTAATCCAGTCTATCGTTGTTGGACATTTGGGTTGGTTCCAACTCTTTGCTATTGTGAATAGTGCCGCAATAAACATACGTGTGCATGTGTCTTTATAGCAGCATGATTTATAGTCCTTTGGGTATATACCCAGGAATGGGATGGCTGGGTCAAATGGTATTTCTAGTTCGAGATCCCTGAGGAATCGCCACACTGACTTCCACAATGGTTGAACTAGTTTACAGTCCCACCAACAGTGTAAAAGTGTTCCTATTTCGCCATATCCTCTCCAGCACCTGTTGTTTCCTGATTTTTTAATGATGGCCATTCTAACTGGTGTGAGATGGTATCTCACTGTGGTTTTGATTTGCATTTCTCTGATGGCCAGTGATGATGAGCATTTCTTCATGTGTTTTTTGACTGCACAAATGTCTTCTTTTGAGAAGTGTCTGTTCATGTCCTCTGCCCACTTTTTGATGGGGTTGTTCATTTTTTTCTTGTAAATTTGTTTGAGTTCATTGTAGATTCTGGATATTAGCCCTTTGTCAGATGAGTAGGTTGCAAAAATTTTCTCCCATTCTGTAGGTTGCCTGTTCACTCTGATGATAGTTTCTTTTGCTGTGCAGAAGCTCTTTAGTTTAATGAGATCCCATTTGTCGATTTTGGCTTTTGTTGCCATTGCTTTTGGTGTTTTAGACATGAAGTCCTTGCCCACGCCTATATCCTGAATGGTATTGCCTAGGTTTTCTTGTAGGATTTTAATGGTTTTAGGTCTAACATATAAGTCTTTAATCCATCTTGAATTAATTTTTGTATAAGGTGTAAGGAAGGGATCCAGTTGCAGCTTTCTACATATGGCTAG
Organism: Hylobates moloch; assembly: GCF_009828535.3. Lineage (NCBI taxonomy): Eukaryota > Metazoa > Chordata > Mammalia > Primates > Hylobatidae > Hylobates > Hylobates moloch. The sequence continues at coordinate 65,892,786 of NW_026652294.1, forward strand.
CCAGTTTTCCCAGCATCATTTATTAAATAGGGAATCCTTTCCCCATTCCTTGTTTTTGTCAGGTTTGTCAAAGATCAGATAGTTGTAGCTATGCGGCATCATTTCTGAGGGCTCTGTTCTGTTCCATTGATCTATGTCTCTGTTGTGGTACCAGTACCATGCTGTTTTGGTTACTGTAGCCTTGTAGTATAGTTTAAAGTCAGGTAGCGTGATGCCTCCAGTTTTGTTCTTTTGGCTTAGGATTGACTTGGCGATGCGGGCTCTTTTTTGGTTCCATATGAACTTTAAAGTAGTTTTTTCCAATTCTGTGAAGAAAGTCATTAGTAGCTTCATGGGGATGGCACTGAATCTATAAATTACCTTGGGCAGTATGGCCATTTTCACGATATTGATTCTTCCAACCCATGAGCATGGAATGTTCTTCCATTTGTTTGTATCCTCTTTTATTTCATTGAGCAGTGCTTTGTAGTTCTCCTTGAAGAGGTCCTTCACATCCCTTGTAAGTTGGATTCCTAGGTATTTTATTCTCTTTGAAGCAATTGTGAATGGGAGTTCACTCATGATTTGGCTCTCTGTTTGTCTGTTATTGGTGTACAAGAATGCTTGTGATTTTTGTACATTGATTTTGTATCCTGAGACTTTGCTGAAGTTGCTAATCAGCTTAAAGAGATTTTGGGCTGAGACAATGGGGTTTTCTAGATATACAATCATGTCATCTGCAAACAGGGACAATTTGACTTCCTCTTTTCCTAATTGAATACCCTTTATTTCCTTCTCCTGCCTGATTGCTCTGGCCAGAACTTCCAGCACTATGTTGAATAGGAGTGGTGAGAGAGGGCATCCCTGTCTTGTGCCAGTTTTCAGAGGGAATGCTTCCAGTTTTTGCCCATTCAGTATGATATTGGCTGTGGGTTTGTCATAGATAGCTCTTATTATTTTGAGATACGTCCCATCAATACCTAATTTATTGAGAGTTTTTAGCATGAAGAGATGTTGAATTTTGTCAAAGGCCTTTTCTGCATCTATTGAGATAATCATGTGGTTTTTGTCTTTGGTTCTGTTTATATGCTGGATTACATTTATTGATTTGCGTATGTTGAACCAGCCTTGCATCCCAGGGATGAAGCCCACTTGATCATGGTGGATAAGCTTTTTGATGTGCTGCTGGATTCGGTTTGCCAGTATTTTATTGAGGACTTTTGCATCAATGTTCATCAAGGATATTGGTCTGAAATTCTCTTTTTTGGTTATGTCTCTGCCAGGTTTTGGTATCAGGGTGATGCTGGCTTCATAAAATGTGTTAGGGAGGATTCCCTCTTTTTCTATCGATTGGAATAGTTTCAGAAGGAATGGTACCAGTTCCTCCTTGTACCTCTGGTAGAATTCAGCTGTGAATCCATCAGGTCCTGGACTCTTTTTGGTTGGTAAGCTATTGATTATTGCCACAATTTCAGAACCTGTTATTGGTCTATTCAGAGATTCAACTTCTTCCTGGTTTAGTCTTGGGAGGGTGTATTTGTCGAGGAATTTATCCATTTCTTCTAGATTTTCTAGTTTATTTGCATAGAGGTGTTTGTAGTATTCTCTGATGGTAGATTGTATTTCTGTGGGATCGGTGGTGATATCCCCTTTTTCGTTTTTTATTGCATCTATTTGATTCTTCTCTCTTTTCTTCTTTATTAGTCTTGCTAGCGGTCCATCAATTTTGTTGATCTTTTCAAAAAACCAGCTCCTGGATTCATTAATTTTTTGAAGGGTTTTTTGTGTCTCTATTTCCTTCAGTTCTGCTCTGATTTTAGTTATTTCTAGCCTTCTGCTAGCTTTTGAATGTGTTTGTTCTTGCTTTTCTAGTTCTTTTAATTGTGATGTTAGGGTGTCCATTTTGGATCTTTCCTGCTTTCTCTTGTGGGCATTTAGTGCTATAAATTTCCCTCTACACACTGCTTTGAATGTGTCCCAGAGATTCTGGTAGGTTGTGTCTTTGTTCTCGTTGGTTTCAAAGAACATCTTTATTTCTGCCTTCATTTCATTATGTACCCAATAGTCATTCAGGAGCAGGTTGTTCAGTTTCCATGTAGTTGAGCGGTTTTGAGTGAGTTTCTTAATCCTGAGTTCTAGTTTGATTGCACTGTGGTCTGAGAGACAGTTTGTTATAATTTCTGTTTTTTACATTTGCTGAGGAGAGCTTTACTTCCAACTATGTGGTCAATTTTGGAATAGGTGTGGTGTGGTGCTGAAAAAAATGTATATTCTGTTGACTTCGGGTGGAGAGTTCTGTAGATGTCTATTAGGTCCACTTTATGTAGAGCTGAGTTCAATTCCTGGATATCCTTGTTAACTTTCTGTCTCGTTGATCTGTCTAATGCTGACAGTGGGGTGTTAAAATCTCCCATTATTATTGTGTGGGAGTTTAAGTCCCTTTGTAGGTCACTGAGGACTTGCTTTATGAATCTGGGTGCTCCTGTGTTAGGTGCATATATATTTAGGATAGTTAGCTCTTCTTGTTGAATTGATCCCTTTACCATTATGTAATGGCCTTCTTTGTCTCTTTTGATCTTTGTTGGTTTAAAGTCTATTTTATCAGAGACTAGGATTGCAACCCCTGCCTTTTTTTGTTTTCCAGTTGCTTGATAGATCTTCCTCCATCCCTTTATTTTGAGTCTATGTGTGTCTCTGCACGTGAGATGGGTTTCCTGAATACAGCACACTGATGGGTCCTGACTCCTTATCCAGTTTCCCAGTCTGTGTCTTTTGATTGGAGCATTTAGCCCATTTACATTTAACATTAATATTGTTATGTGTGAATCTGATCCTGTCATTATGATGTGAGTTGGTTATTTTGCTCGTTAGTTGCTATAGTTTCTTCCTAGCCTCGATGGTCTTTACAATTTGGCATGTTTTTGCAGTGGCTGGTACCGGTTGTTCCTTTCCATGTTTAGTGCTTCCTTCAGGAGCTCTTTTAGGGCAGGCCTGGTGGTGACAAAATGACTCAGCGTTTGCTTGTCTGTAAAGTATTTTATTTCTCCTTCACTTATGAAGCTTAGTTTGGCGGGATAGGAAATTCTGGGTTGAAAATTCTTTTCTTTAAGAATGTTGAATATCGGCCCCCATTCTCCTCTTCTCGCTTGTAGAGTTTCTGCTGAGAGATCAGCTGTTAGTCTGATGGGCTTCCCTTTGTGGGTAACCCGACCTTTCTCTCTGGCTGCCCTTAACATTTTTTCCTTCATTTCAACTTTGGTGAATCTGACAATTATGTGTGTGTCTTGGAGTTGCCCTTCTCGAGGAGTATCTTTGTGGCGTTCTCCGTATTTCCTGAATCTGAATGCTGGCCTGCCTTGCTAGATTGGGGAAGTTCTCCTGGATAATATCTTGCAGAGTGTTTTCCAACTTGGTTCCATTCTCCCCATCATTTTCAGGTACACCAATCAGACGTAGGTTTGGTCTTTTCACATAGTCCCAAATTTCTTGGAGGCTTTGTTCATTTCTTTTTATTCTTCTTTCTCTAAACTTCCCTTCTCTCTTCATTTCATTCATTTCATCTTGCATCAGCGATACCCTTTCTTCCAGTTGATCGCATCTGCTACTGAGGCTTCTGCAATCTTCGCGTAGTTCTCAAAACTTGGCTTTCAGCTCCATCAGCTCCTTTAAGCCCTTCTCTCCATTGGTTATTCTAGTTATCCATTCCTCTGATTTTTTTTCAAAGTTTTTAACTTCTTTGCTATTGTTTTGAATTTCCTCTCATAGCTCAGAGTAGTTTGATCGTCTGAAGCCTTCTTCTCTCAACTCATCAAAGTCATCCTCCATCCAGCTTTGTTCCGTTGCTGGTGAGGAACTGCGTTCCTTTGGAGGAGGAGAGGTGCTCTGTTTTTTAGAGTTTCCAGTTTTTTTGCTCTGTTTTTTCCCCATCTTTGTGGTTTTATCTACTTTTTGTCTTTGATGATGGTGATGTACAGATGGGTTTTTGGTGTGGATGTCCTTTCTGTTTGTTAGTTTTCCTTCTACCAGACAGGACCCTCAGCTGCAGGTCTGTTGGAGTTTACTAGAGGTCCACTCCAGACCCTGTTTGGCTGGGTGTCAGCAGCGGTGGCTGCAGAACAGCAGATTTTCGTGAGACCACAAATTCAGCTGTCTGATAGTTCCTCTGAAAGTTTTGTCTCAGAGGAGTACCCGGCTGCATGAGGTGTCAGTCTGTCCCTACTGGGGGGGTGCCTCCCAGTTAGGCTGCTCAGGGGTGAGGGACCCACTTTAGGAGGCAGTCTGTCCATTCTCAGATCTCCAGCTGCGTGCTGGGAGAACCACTACTCTCTTCAAAGCTGTCAGTCAGACAGGGACATTTAAGTCTGTGGAGGTTCTTGCTGAGTTTTTATTTGTCTGTGCCCTGCCCCCAGAGGTGGAGCCTACAGAGGCAGGCAGGCCTCCTTGAGCTGTGGTGGGCTCCACCCAGTTCGAGATTCCTGGCTGCTTTGTTTACCTAAGCAAGCCTGGGCAATGGCGGGCGCCCCTCCCCCAGCCTCGCTGCTGCCTTGCAGCTTGATCTCAGACTGCTGTGCTAGCAATCAGCGAGACTCCGTGGGCATAGGACCCTCCGAGCCAGGTGCGGGACACAATCTCCTAGTGTGCTGTTTTCCAGGCCCGTTGGAGAAGCGCAGTATTAGGATGGGACTGACCCGATATTCCAGGTGCCATCTGTTTCCCCTTTCTTTGACTAGGAAAGGGAACTCCCTGACCCCTTGCGCTTCCCGAGTGAGGCAATGCCTCGCCCTGCTTCGGCTCGTGCACAGTGCGCTTCACCGACTGTCCTGCACCCACTGTTAGGCACTCCCTAGTGAGATGAAACCGGTACCTCAAGCAGAAATGCAGAAATCACCGGTCTTCTGTGTCGCTGGGGCTGGGAGCTGGAGACCAGAGCTGTTCCTATTCGGCCATCTTGGCTCGGCTCTTTTTTTTTTTTTTTTTTTTAACCATTTTCAGAATATCCTTTTCCATCTCTTTACTTCCAGGCTGTATGTATTTATTTTTAAATCTAAAGTGAGTCTCTTATAGACAGCAAGTCACTGGATCATGTTTTTTGATTCATTCAGCTACCTTAAGCATTCTAATTTGGGATATGAAGCCATTTACATTAAAATAATTACTGATTGCTGAGGACTTACTAACTGCTATTTTGTTAATAGTTTTCTGTTTTGCTCTTGTTTTAATCCTCTCTGTCACAGTCTTCCATTGTTAACTGACATTTCTGTAACAATTTACTCAAAGCTAAGTTTGTATTATACTTATAATTTTAATATTATATAGTATTTATAATATAAGCTGTATTTATTATATTTATAGATAATGTATACTTTATCTTATAATTATGATTAGAATTAATGTTTTGAAACAAGACTTCTTCCTCTCTCCCACAATCTATTCCGTATTAACTAGTTTCTTAGCTTTTAACCATTCCAAATTATTTCCCATCAACATTTGTCAACAGCACCATCACTACTGTATTTATAAATATACAGCTTGATTATGACTCTCCCTGGTTCCTATTTCCAATGGAATTAATTCCAATTATTAAGAATCGCATATAAGACACTCAGGTTTTATTTCCAATTTAGTTTTTTACTCCCCTCCATAAAAACTATACTTTAACCACACTGACCTATTTTATACTTTCAAAAGTTCCATGCTCTTCTTTTAAACTTCTGTGCCCTTGTCCATGCTGTCACTTTTGAATAAAATGCCCTTCTCTGCGTTTATATTTGGTAAATCCATTGGCATTCCTTGAAACACAAGTCAAACATGACCTTCTCAATTTTACAATTCTTATTTTCTTCTCTCCAAATCTATAGTGCCTTGAAATCTTTCTTTGATATCTAGTATGTGCTTAATAAATGTTTCTGAAATGAGTAATTAGTAAATTTACAAAAATATAAAGTGAGGTATTTAGTTTCATTGATGTTCTATATAAAAAGGCATCTTACATTATACAGTAATTTCTTTGAAAAGCTGTGAGCATACTGTATTTTAACAAATCGCAATGTATTCCAAGAGAATAAATTGAGTAATTCTAGTGTAAAACATCCTATTGTTATATGCATGCTCTTTGATATATTTTATTATTTGTTTATCTTGTGTATATACAGCCTTAATATTTTTGAATATAGGAAAACCCAGTAACCAATCAGGGATACATAACTTAAACTTGTTTTTGTTTGTAGAATTTAGAATCTCAGTTTAGCCATTTTCTATGTGCATGATTACTATTGTTAGTTATTACTTATTTTTACCAATTTTAATTAAAATGTTCGCTTATGACCACCTTATACAGTTCTTTGGAAGATTGTTTCATAGCACAAGATCAAAAAGAGAAAATATATTTCATGTTAGAAGAGAAGGGAAAATATAGCATTCGTATAGAACTAGATAAAAAAGAAGATCAATGAAATAATATGTTAATATTTTACTTGGAAAATACATAAAAGGCTGATAAATGATAAGAGAATGCTATTTAAGTGAAACACAGTGATTGGAATACTATTTATAGAGCAGTATCAAACATGTTCTCCATATGCCTTCTTCGTGGACCTCTGAAATGTTTGTTAGAAGAGAAATTAGTAGGTGCAATGTATGGAGAGGTAGTTCCTTTTTCAGTGAATTGAGAGGCAGGGAAACACAGTGGCAAACACAGGCAATATCGATTGTTGCTTAAGAAAGTGAAGATTTTCCCTCTCCAAAGTTTGACAAAGATGGTGATTTTGTTGTAGCCTTGAACCTGAGACTAAATAGTATATGTTGACTAAATAATATATTTGATTGGTCTTCAAATTGGAACATTAATTTGAAAAAGTTAATCAAAATTTCATTTGTTTATAACTACACATAATTTGCTTTAATTAATAACTGTGGTTTTCTTTAAATCTGTTGACAAATATCCGTGAATGGAAATGTGTTTATGTTTTAACATTTTAGAAATGCCCATTCATGTATTTTAAGTGGACATTTGCTATCAAACATTATTTTCCTTTACAGGTAAACAAAGCACAGTAGTTTACTTGTATCTTCACATACTCAACCCTTAAATCATGCCAAAGATCTTCACACTACCCTTAAATATCATGGAGTTTAGTGTCACTCACCATTTTAAATAGAACTGAAAACTAAAACCCATTGAAAAGATTCTGAAAGGGTCTTCCCAGCTTTGAAAAGTATGCCTGGATCTTTAATTCTAACATATGCTTGTATTAGAAAGAAGGTAACAAAGTGAAAGAAAATACAGTTAATAACTCAATCTATTATATTCAACCAGGTGGTTTTGTGATACTAATGCATAAGAGAGTAGGGGCATTTGTTAGACCACAGACTGATTAGGATTCCGGAGTTTTTCATATTCTTCAGCATAGCATTGATACTGATCAGTGAGGAGAGGCTGGTTAGCTTCATCCATACTGCGTCTGGCACGAATCAGATAAGAAGCAGTCCCAAAAATGAGTGCAACCAGTAACAAAGAGGCAACTACTGCTATGGCAATTATCTCAGGTACACTAAACTCCCGACCTATTTGGAAAGGATGATAAAAATAAAAAGATAAATATTAAAATAGTTATCACCAAAAAGTGGACACCTGAAATTTAGAAATGTCTATTTTAACAGAAATCCTCATATTTAATTTATTCTGGGCACATGGCCTTGAAGCCACTTCCTGATTTCTTTTAATGAGTGGACCCTATTGGGATAGTCATTGTCATTTCCATTTCATTTTGTGAAAGTGAGAGAATGATGACTCAATGAGTTTGAGTCACTTGCTCATGTCACTTGGTTAGTAAGCAATAAAGTTGGCTTTGGAGCCTGGGTATTTTAGAATATAAGTCTTGTACTTTTCCACTATGCCCTACTGCCTTTGTTGGGAAAAAGATTTAAACAAGAAACTTTTGAATTTCAAAATCTCAGAAAAATACCTAGGAGTATCTCACTCCCTTTTCCTTTAAGATAGATAGATGCAGGCAATATGGTATAGTAGAAAAATTGGGGCATATTCCATGGGCCTAAGGTCAAACTCATTCTCTTCCCTCATTAGAAATGTGAACCTGTAACAGTTAACCCATTTAAGGCTCAGCTTCCTTATTTGTGAAATGAAGATTTTCATACTCACCCCAAAGCATTGTGAGGATTAAATGAGATAGGGTGCTGTACAGTAAGATCAATATCAGCTTAGTGTGGACTCTCAACAAATATCAAATTCCTTCCCTTATCCTCAAATAAAAATACAAATGAAAGTTTCTAAGTCCAAATGGAAAACATAGCTTCAGAATACCGTAATTACTCTACTTGAAAGATAACACATTTGCTTTTGGAAATTATCACAGTAAAAATACACTTTCAACACTCACTTGGCCATTGAACTTCATAAGTGTATCCCAGGTTGTCTGGAGCAGTAACAAACATTTCTGTGTTGGTGACCGGGGGCCAGAATGGCACCATGTTGTATTGTCTATTATGTCCAATAGGGGCATTTTCCAATGGAAATGTGGATATATCTAAATTATTCCAAAGACAACTTGTTAATAAACATAATAAAATTCATATTCCTATCATTATTGAGTCCTAAAGGCATCCAATATTCAAGGAGAACATGAAAGAATTTTATTCTTATTTTACACTGAATAAAGACATGAAGTTTCACTACAGCAGGATGGGAAATTACATAAAACAGAAAATGCTTTGAATACAGTACCAATATACCACTTAATAAAAAAGAGAGTTTAAAAGCAGGGAAGTTTTAGTATTTCATCATCTATGATGATCTTGAATAATTTCTAAAAATTACATAAAGCAATTTCAATAAAATTCATTAAATGTATTTTTCAAAGCCAAAGAACACATAAACCTGTAATTTGCTGTGGAATCAGCTGTAATTTAAATTTGAGATATGGCATATCTATTAGAGGCAGTGCTTGTTTATGAATATTTTTAGTTAGTTAATATTTTTTATTTTTTCTGTTAACTTTTAGAGAAATCAATATTAGCTTTATTCCTAGGGCTTTACTCTGTTAGCAAAAAATACTTAAAAGTTTGAATCAAGGTCCTGGAATTCTATTCACTTCCTGATACCTCATGGGTATAAACTATGGACATTTATATTATGAATGAGTTTCTATCATCAGGAATAAAAGGAATGAAATCTTTTGTGGCAAAAGATGTTTCTATCTTTTTTTCTTCTATATTTATGTTGGTACAATTAAACACCAAATAGAATGTCACACACACACAAAAAAGAGTTAGAAGTGGGATTGGGCAGACACCAATGGGAACATAAGGCAGTATTAACAGGTGGGGCCTTTAAGAGGTGATTGAATTATGAGAATTCTGCCCTAACGAATGATTAATCCACTCATGGATTCATGGGTTAATGGGTTATCATGGGAGAAGAATTGGTAACTTTATTAAGGAGGAGGAGACACTTAAGCTAAGACACTCAGCCTCTGGACCATGTGACACCCTGTGCTGACTCAGGGACTCTGCAGAAAGTCCCCACCAGTAAGGCTTTCACAGCTGTGGCCCCTCAACTTTGGATTTCTCAGCCTTCGTAACTGTAAGAAATAAATTCAGCTTCTTAATTCATTACTCGGTTTCAGGTATTCTGTTATAAGCAACAGAAAACAAACTAAGACAGCTAAGTATAAGATTTTCTCTTTGCTATAGTTGTAATGCCTTGACAGGTATAGTGATTCCGTGAATCATGGAAGGGTGTTTCAGCATCTGGACTGAAGAAAAATTGATCATAGAAATGCCAAGTAGTGTTGATATTTTTGTGACTTTAAATTTGTTGTTATGTATTAAAGCTAGTTAAATATTTATCTGATAAAATCTACCGAGTACCTACTAGTGCCAGACACTGGCCTAGGCATTTAGGCTGTGGCATTGAAAAAAAGAGACAATATTTCTATTCTCAAGTAATTCACATATTAGTGTATTATAAATTCATTGTTTGTTTATTAACATTAGATATTAAGATTAATAATTTAGAAATTTTTTTAAATTCCCCATTTCAGTTTTCTGCTTCACCCTGATTTGACCAGCCTCAGTCCAGTTCAGCTTCAGCTGTGTGATAAAGTTTTGTCCATTAAAATGAGGGGAAAAATAATAGTAAAAATAACAATAGCAATTGGATTGTCATGTAACTTCCCTATGCAAGATCCTCCATGGCCCCCTATCTCTCTTAGAGTTAATTCCAGTATCCTTCAGGCTCTGCCTCCTGTTATCCCTTTGACCTTACTATCTCTCACCATTCTCTCCCCAGACCCTACTCTACTCCAGCCTCAGTTGGCTCCCTGTTCCTTTGTCTTAGGACATTCTTCTTCCATATATCTACACAGTACTTCCTATCCTATTTCCCGATATTATTTGTCTATAGAGACTTCCACCATCTAACATGCTGTATATTTATTTACATATGGTTATTGTCAATTTTATCAACAGGAAGAAAAGTTTCAGGACGAAAATTTGTTTGTGAATTTTGTATACTATCATATTTCTGGTACCTTAAATACTGACCAGGAAATAGTAGATTTGAAAATAATATATATGAAAAGACTTAAGTGTATGTGTGATTACTTCATTTCTCTCGCAGCTCAAAAAGTAAAGTAGTGATCACTCTTGGAAATGTATAAACTGCTTCTTCTGAAAATACATTGAACTTCTGGGCTGCTATATTTAAAACTTAATTCATATAATTCTCAGTTGAAATAAAAGATAAGGAATTGAATTGAATGTGTATATAGATCAAAAATGTTAGTAAATAGAAATTAACATGGTAGTAACTAGAGTTTGGATGCTCTCAATTGTACTATTTCATGTCTAATGAAAGGAACCTGTAATGGATGTTACTATTTGAATGACTCTACTTTTCTTTATCTGTAAAGTGTAATTTTTGTTCCTTTCCAAGCCTAATAGTTCTATTATTCTGCAATTTGTAAAGAGCTTTCTATATTTATAAAAACCTTTCAATCATTTTGAAAAAGAATTCCATCCCTCCACTCCTAGATTTATTTTAAACAAGACTTTTGCTTTACAGACAGTTTTATAAATCTTTAATCTTTCTAATTTTTCTTTCTCTTCTACACAGTTGTTTTATGACACTGCTTTCTAAAAGGTATTTGCAGGTACAAGGAATATTTAAGAAGGAGGCTAATTGTTTCAGCTTAGCTTTCATGCAATTTGCAAATGTTTACATTGACCTATCCTATAATTTTATGGCCACATTTTATCAGAAATGTGCTGCAGGGTAGTTTCCTATTTTTTATTTAAGTGCGTACTTCTCTTCCCACTACAATTCAAGTTACTGAGAAACCTTATGCTACACATATTGCAAACAAAGAAAATGTCAGAAAAAATGTTCAAAAGGTATTTTTCTGGTTCATCAATGACCTTTAAGTTAAAATCTGGAGAACCTTTAACAACTTGGTATCAATGTGAAATAATTATATTTTCAGCCAAGATACACAAGGCGAAGGAATATCTTTCCTTTCTTTCATAGGTGAAAGAAAACTCCACTTCAGAGACTTGCCAGGTTACTCAATAGTCTCCGTTTCCTCTAAAAAGTTTAGTAACACCCACGGCATTGTGAACAACTGAATAAATACAACTTGAACATTGCCATGTAGTTCCCAGAAGTGCATGTTTAACAAAAGTTGGTTTCGTTAATTCCTAAACCTATTAATTTGAGTTTACTCGTTATGGTAATAAAAGTAATCTAGTTAAACAGACATAAAGTGGTCATCATGACCGTAAAACAAAGAGAAGGATGTTGTTTTTATAGTATGTAAATTGAACATTTTGGAAAGATTCGTTGAAGGTGTATGGCTAAAATATTTGCCCTCATATTGTATTTCACAAGTCACTCGTTTATTGTTTCACTTTTTAAAAAGCTGACAGTGTAAATTATAGATAATTAATTATGGTTGCCATTATGTATATAAATACACATGAAAATGAGATGAAACTCCAATAACTTAACTCATAACTAATTGAAAACTAACTCTGTCTCTGTCAGCCAGGCTAGAATGCAGTGGTGTGATCTTGGCTAACTGCAACCTCTACCTCCTAGGGTCAAGTGATTCTCCTGCCTCAGTCTCCCCAGCAGCTGGGATTACAGGTGCCCACCATCATGCCTGGCTAATTTTTGTATTTTTAGTAGAGACAGGGTTTCACTATGTTGACCAGGCTGGTCTCAAACTTCTGGGCTCAAGTGATCCCCCCGCCTCGGCTTCCCAAAGTGCTGTGATTACAGGCTTATGTGTAAGTTGTTTCTGAAATAATTTTTGATGGAACAAACTACTTTTATCAATTTCATCAATTAATGGTCCCAATTAGGTTGGATTAGAGGACCTTATTGCACACATACACATAGAAATGAAAGCATGCCTAATGGATACATAAATCAATAGGTAGTTAAGCTACAATATCATGTTTATGTGCGTGATGAGCTAAAGGCACAGAAGCCAAAATTTAGAATGCTTTCAACATACGAAAATTTGTGATGTTTTAACCAGCGGAAGCACTTTTATTGTTTGAAAAATAATGCTAGCCTCTCAGCTTCATAGGAAGGCAGAGAAAGAGGCCTTTTAAATAGTATTTTAAAGAATGCATTGAAATGAACTTAAAAGAGATTTCCTATAGTGTGATATAAAAGCCAACATTAACTTTTCAAGTGGAACACAATTTCTATTTATTTGTGAGAGGCCATTAAGTAATAAAAATAAGAACTGTGGACTATGGGTATACAATTTTTAGTCTTTTGGGATATCAAAGAAGAGCTCTATAAGGTTTTCCTCATTTATATTTAAAAGTAATGAGAATTTATGTTGGAAGATGAGGGTAAGAACAATTTGTGAAACATAGTAGCCATTTTTTCATAGCAAAAATTAGGAGAGATTATTTGGTTAGTCCCAGCAAATGGTTAAAAATATCATCCTATAATAACTATTTGGAGAGACTTCTTGCCTGCATTTTCAAAGTAGAATTGAATGTCTGGAAGTGACTTAATATTACAGCTATGCTATACTTATTTTGAAAGTGTTTTTATGTGCTGAGTGCTCAGCTTGAACTGATAACTATGCCATCTAAACAATCCGCTCAGCTGAGCATGCAAAAGGCATATGAAAATGTCTTACCAGCATTGTATCTCCTCAGCCATTCATCAAAGACTGCATCCGTGAAAGTGTGCAGGAGGACAAAAATAGGATCATTTGGAGACAAATGGGTTTGTCCACCTGTTCCATTCAGGAATAGATGAGCCAAATTGTGAAGGCTTCGAACAGCAGGGTCATACTTTCCTGTGGGATCACTGTAACCTAGACACATAGTAAGGAGGAGAATAGTAAAACTATTGCAAATATTTTACTTTCCCCATTAATAGCAATGATTATATTGGCAAACAACTTTTCCAAGGCTTGTCAGGCCAATTTTTGCCTTAATATAACAGCACTGCTTCTCTGTACCTCTGGTTGATGACATTTGTTTGCTATACCCAGAGCTAGGTTGGTTTTAGGCTAGTGGCAAGACATTCTAAATGTAGCCTCCAGGTTAAAAATAATGACCAGCCAAGGATACCAGTCAAAATATATAGACACTCTATTTGACAAGGCAGACATTGTTCTACGTGGGAATAAAGATAGTGAAAACCTCCAGGTTCTGCTAAAAACTGCTGACACAATTGGGAGAAGAGCTCTGGTTGTCTTGGGACTTAAGTTGCCAGATGTTACTTCAGCCTCCTACCTTATTTTTGAATGACTGTCAGCATGTTTATTTTTGGAAAACTATTTTTTGTGGGGAAGCTACAATTCTTCAGGGCTTTCTTACCATCTTTGTGCTAGTTTTAAACATTGGGAAAACCTACTGTCAAAACATTTGTACAGCTTTTGACAAATATCTCAATTTCATATATATATATATACACACATATATATACACACACACATACACATATATATATATATATATTCCATATATAAGGGAGAAAACAAGGATAGGTATAAGATAGGTCATAAATAAAAATGGAGGGTCTATGATGTAGGATGTCTAATTGGGTTGAAGGACCAGAGGGTTGACATCAGGGAATGGTTGTGCATTATAAAATGAAATCAGAATTTAAAATATGTTAACCAGTTCTCTCTTCATCTAAGATGAATTGTATAGTTGTAGCCACTTACTTAGTCACCTATGCATTTTTTCAAGCATCTATTCCATTGTTATTTGACTCAAAAATGTTTAAAGATTGTCTGTGGTATATATGGAATGTGGCTTGACACTAGTCTTTTTATACATTTTGTCATGAAATAAGTATAATTATCTTCCGATTGGGCATTAAGAAGACACAATCTGTACATTTTTTAAAAAATCAGTGCTGATGGCCTTAGTTTACAGATTAGCCAAAATATAGTGATTTTTTATTGAATCGTATTCAAATCAGTGCATTCAGGTAGTTATTAAAATGATCAAAAATAGGTTAAAATGGCATATGATTTTGAGACTAAAAGGTGAGATAATTAAAAATAATTATTAGATTTATATACCAAGTATCTCTGATCATAGGGCAGAGAAATGTATTTGCATTTTTTGGGGAGATGGGATGCATTAGACATGAACAATGCTATATTGAAGGTAAAAATTTAACAATAACAAGTTTATAAGATAAAAGTAATTATATTCTTTTGAAGACTTTAAATATATATATATATATATATATATATATAGCATCATTTGGAGGTATCAAAATTTATTATACAAAGACACTGGATTTCGAAAATTTGAATTTGAACCTATGCTCTGTTAGTAACTAGCTGAATATCTTGTGATAATAATTTTACCTGTTTATATCTCACTTTCCTTAGCTTTAAAATACTTTGTGTGAGATAAGGAAAACCAAGTTAAGCATCAGTAGATGCTAATTTGAATTTGTACAGACTTTCGAAAAAAGTTGCAGGTTAATACTGACCTAAATAAAACATATGCACAAGCAAGGCTTTACTCAGTGTCAGCTAATTGTTTGGAATTATTTTATTATTACTCTATTTTTTTGAAAAAGTAAACTCATGTAATACACTGTCAAAGTCTTGAAGATTGTTTGCCTATGCTAGAGACCTTGATATAGTTGCACATACTGGCCAGCTAGGTACCAGAAATTTGAATTTAAATAGCTTTTGGGTGTTTAAGAAATTGGAGCATGATTTCCAAGGGCTTCACCTATAATGAAAAGAGCTTCATGGTTGGACTCTTCTCTTTAAGAAAGTTCCTTTTTCGAGCAGGTGTATCATAATAAACAATCTCATTCACATAAACACACAGGATTAATATACTATTCAAAGACTTCTCAAAGAAACTTACTTTTGAATAATTCAGTTTACTCTGATAACTAGATCTTTTCAAAATACTGATTTCATTTACTTGCCTTCCACTGTGTTTCGGAAACTGTTTGTAGAGTTGGAATAAAAAGGAGGCGTGTCAAATAAACCAACTTCCAAGCACTGAGCGACATCCTGTGGTTCAGGAAGACGTTGCACCATTGGTCTGGCCACATTTCCAGCTGGATTTCTCCTAATTGGCCCACTCTCAGTGCCTGCAGAAAAAAATGGGATATGCAAACATTTACACAATGTTTGGAGGTCTTATTGTTGCTCTTTAAAACTTTATACATAGCATGAATATGAAATATAGGTTTTCCTTGGTAGAAAAGAAAATTTAAAAATGCATACTTGGTAGCGTTAAAATGAGAAAATCTAAGTTACCATGTCCCACTTCTTTGAATCGAGTAGATATGAGATACACAAAAGTATCTGAAGGAAAAAAAAGAATCACACTAACAGATACAGGTCTTGATATTTGTTAAATCAATATATGCTTCTTTCACAAGAATGTATTAAAATGAAAATTCCATGGAAAATTTTTGAATTTTGCCAAAGATAATCTCCTAAACCTAGTTCTACACTAAAATCTATATGTCACATATATGTGATATTTTGTATGCAAATGCTATCTATTTAAACCTTCAGAGAAATAAGGAAAAAGAACCTTGTATTTCTTTGGAAAGTGATACATATGTCAACCAACACACATTTTTCAACTTGTTCAGCAATTAATGTGAGAAGTAATGAAACTTTATGAAGGGCAGTGACAAACATAGAACTGTGATACTAGGGATAGATAATATGATAGAAGCCTTAAAGAAGAGAGATGGTGGGAGGGAGCAGGGAAAGAGAGAGAGAGATCCTGCCCAGTCAGATCTCCAGAAAGGCTTTATAACCAAACACCGCATGTTCTCACTCATAGGTGGGAATTGAACAATGAGAACTCATGGACACAGGAAGGGGAACATCACACTCCGGGGACTGTTGTGGGGTGGGGGGAGGGGGGAGGGACAGCATTAGGAGATATACCTAATGCTAAATGACAAGTTAATGGGTGCAGCAAAACAACACGGCACATGGATACATATGTAACAAACCTGCACATTGTGCACACGTACCCTAAAACCTAAAGCATAATAATAAAAATAAAAAAATAAAATAAAATAAAAAGTAAAAAAAAAAAAGATTTACAAAAAGCCCCACAGGATTAAGACAAATTTTCTTAGGTGAAATAAAAGAAATTTTACAAGACAAACATTTTAAGCAGAGGAAATGGCAAGAGATGATACACTTTCTTCTGTCTGTAACAAAACCCCCTATTTATAACAAAAAAAAAGTTTGTATCCCACAGACTTGGCACAGTACATGGCATTTAATAGGTGCTGAAGAGTTGTTTGGTGCCTGTCATTATATGGAAAAGATCATGTTAGCCGGAAAAAAAAAAGGGGGGAGGGGGGCTGTTTGGGAAATAGTTTGCCTGGAGTATGTACCAGGAGAGTAGTGGACTGTAGGAAAGAAAAGAAGCTAGACCAGAGCTGTGTTGTGAAAAAAAATCACGTATCAAGATAAGAAAGTTATTTGTAATTTATTTATTAGGAAGTGGAGAGAAGTCAAAACCTTAGATGGGTGCGAGGAGAGGTGATTGGTTAGGAGAATTTTGCATCATTCTGTCCCAGTGGTCTCCAGAAAGGAACATATGTGCTGTAGAGGGACAAGCAAAATAATCCACTAATCTGGGGAGGGATAATTTTACAACTTCAACTCATATTCCTTTTCCTTCATTCAGAAAGCCTCCCATGTTCTATGCTTTATAATTAATGTAACAATCAGAACCTATTAAGTTAGCATAATGAAATTTATATAATATGTAACTAAAACATATGCCTCAGTTGGGATTGGAAACTATTAATAAATATTGAGTGTACATTATCACCAAAAACTTCCACCATCACTAGCTAAATTATCAATTCAAGCTCGTGTTTTGGGGATTACTGCTCAGGAAGCTATCAATAAATCCCAAGAAACAAATATTCATTACTTGAGTTTCAAAACATTACATTCTAATTTGCCCTCACAGAGTTCCATAGTAGAAAATGCTGATAGTAAAGAAACTAGTTTAAATAAAAAATAAACAAGTTTATTTTTTATTCCATTGATTCTTAAATTTGTTTGCATATGGACAACCTTTGTCATTGCACCTAACATCCTATGGACCAAAGTCCTGTGGAATTTCCACATAAAAATAAGTGGAAAGTTGCACATGTCTGAAGAAGAAATACATTTGAGAAGTATTGTGAATAAAGAACAGTGTTTTTCTATGTTGATTCAAAGATGGTATTTTGGTGGCTGGAAGAATGTTAGCTGCAATAAAATAATTAACTATTTTCAATCCACCAAGTTTGGTGCATTAATTTTGAATATTGGAGAAATACTATGCGACAGGCATGTGAAGACGTGGGTATGGAATATTTAAAGAAGGTTTTATCTAAAGTTGGAAACGTGTGGATCTCCAGTAAAAGATGATGAATGAAACTACAGAAATGGACAAGATCATTAAAGAAGAAAGGTAATAGAAGAAAGAATTGTTATGAAGACTAAATAAATATGAAGACTATATCAACGCATTTCATACCATATCAGATACATAATATATGTTCAATAAAATGATAGTTTTTCCTTTTCCTTATAAATAAAATGTCTGCTATTTATCTCTTGCAGTGAGACAAGGGATAATCTTAAAAATTTTTTAACCTAAAATAAATATTCTTCAATTTGTCATGAGACTATGTGTCTGAGTTAGGAGACTTGTCATATTAATTGACAAGAAAAATTACGATGAAAAGAAAATCTCTTCCTCTTTCTTCCCCCTCCTGTGCTATGATTGTATTTACTCATTTAAACTGTGTTTTATTTTGGTATCCAATCATCAGAGTGATTGGGAAATGTCTAGAAAACTCTCAGGCCAAAATGCAATAGCCTGGTCAGAAAGAGTACAAACGTTTTGGCACTTGCAGACATCCTGAACCTCAATTTCATTTCTCTGCCACAAGGTGGGACCATGCATTCAGCGTACCAAACAAATACAAATTTATTCTAAGTAAGTTTTAAACTTCTACAGAGGAAATTTTCATATATTATCACTTCTCTTATTCCTATACATTGCTAAATAATCTAATGGTGAAAATGTATACCTAATTCTTCCTGATTTATTTAGAGTATTTCTTATTTAAGTTCATAAAATAATTTAATGCTTGATGCATAAAATAATATATGTAGAATAAATACGTGGTGATTATAATAATAAAAAAATTCACATAACTCTTATTTTTATATGGAAGAACAATCAAAAGAGCCATACATGCCTGAAGAAGAAAAATAAGATGAGGTAGGGGATGTCTAATAATTAAACCTTGTGTTACTAGCACAGGCACAAATAATAATACGATCCAAAGAAGAAAACAGAAAGCTCAGGAAGAGATCTACATGTGGCAGAAACTTGACCTGTGACAGAGGTGGCATTCAGATCACTGGAGAAAGGATGCTGGGACAACTGATTAGGCGTTCTCTTATTGTGTTCACTTTGGAAGAGCTGGAAAGCAGCTAGGGGGCAGACATCAGTACAATATACTCCTTTTCTGAAAACTGTCCCCCATATCAGCTTTTGTTTTCTAACTTTACAACTGCAAGCATACATTTGGTTTGTTTCTTTTCTTTTTTTTTTCTTCCCAGGGCATTTCCAACTTTTTGCCTATTTTTCACATTTTCTTAGGAAACATTTTTTGTGAAATTCCAACACGAGACACATGACTACTAAGTAGTGCTAAGAAAACTAAGAGGATTAGTTTATACAACTAGACATTTCCAAAATAAGAAAGTTAGCAAGATATTGACCAAATTACTCAAGAAAAGCAGTGTAAAAATGCGTAGGCACTTTCTGTTTCCCCTGGAGCAACTTATAGAGTGCCTTGAATATTCTAGGTGCTTAATGAATGCCTGGTACACTGTTTCTCTATAATAAAAGTAGATTTTAGTCTGAATTCTCTAGTAGAATGAAGGGCCTTTCAGGCAACATATTTAATCTCTTTATCTAAAAAGAAATTCTGACTCCAAGCTATCATTTGCAACTTACTGTTACAAAGTGTCCCCAGGGTATCATAATCTTCCAAGGAGTCACAGACCACTCGCCATTGAGAAAAGACAGAGTTTGGGCTTATTAGAGTGGAATCAAAGTTGCTTCTGGATCCCATCAAGTCATCCGTGCAGATATCACAGACATTTTTCCCGGTCGCAAAATTCCAGTAAGGAAGGGAGAAAGAAGGCTCTTGCAACATTTCCTAGATCACAGAAACCACATTAATATTCTCCGCTTCTGTTTACAATTATTCCTTTCTGTTTAGTCTACTCTCTGACAGTCTTTCTATTAGCTCTCTTCAGACAATAAGGTACTGGTTAGTTTATCAATGGTGTCTGAGGGGCCCAGGGGAGTTAAAACCTTATTTAACAAAGCTGGTAATTTATTACAAGGTGTCATTTAGGCATTAGAGGGAATGAAACTCAACTCATTATGCAGATATTTCTGAAAATGATTTAGAGGGATAAAGGGTCTTCTTTTTCTTTTTTAAGCAGGTAATTACATTTATATTGGTTATATAAAAAATTATCAATAACAACATCCACTTATTGGCATTTCCACCTTCTTCCATTTTCCTGTCTTTAATTCAAGTATCATTAACTCTTAGTCTGGAGCCATATCCAGCCTTAAAATATGTTTTGTGGAGTGCTAGTTTTTGTTTTGCTTCTGTTTTTAAATTTAATTTGAATGATGGGCATTTAGATTCTGGTTCTGCAACAGGACAATGGACTCGTTCACACTGAGCACGGAAGGTGTTTTATTTAGGGATCCCTGCCTTAGAATCTAAACTTTTAAGACTCAGGCTTCTGCCTAAATCTTATACTGATAAAAATGCTAAACAGAAGCAGAGTAAATCTTTCTGCCCATTGTTTTTTAGATCAGAGACCTAGTTTCCATTCAGAGCTGATCTCGCATTTTTAAAAATGCTGGCCTCAAGATCACATGCTTATTTCATTCGGTTCTTTAAAACATACATTTCCTTGTTATTTCTCATTTCTTTGGGGCCTTGAGAAGTTCTATTTATGGTATGGGATTTAAATGTAGGGATTGCAATTGTTTTATCTTATCTCTAAAGCACTCAGTATATTTCTACTTTTTCACTTTAAATCCCTTCCTAGGAAGCATTTTCTTATCCTTGGGTGTTTTAGAGAGCCAAAAGCTTTCCAAGTTATCCCTAGTTATTGGTCTCCAGGGGTTTGTAGTCCGGCTTTAGAAGCCATCATTGTGGTTCACAAAAATTAGTGACAGCTTCCAAGGGATCATTAAGAATCGGTTTGTGGTTCAGCAACTGACATTTGGGAGCCAGAGCATATTCATGTGGCATTTCAACCATGAATTACATTTAAATTGTAATTTGTTTCATCCCTTGTGCTGTTGGGTTTTTAAAATGTAAGTCATAGAGGTTGAAGTTTACACAGGCAAAACTGAAGCTTTTAGATACTTTCCACCTGCTCTTTCATTTTGGTGTGCCCATGAGAAAATGACTTGAAGGCATGAAGATCTGCAGTCAATTACAAATGACAGATTTATCTACCCATAATCTACTAAATGTCTTACTTGCAATCAGAGCTATAAAATATGACGTTCAGAGTATCAGATGAATTCATTTAGTCACTCTCAAACTGCGAATGGATAGTGTACTTTCAAACGAATATTTTATCCTGTATTTTAGTGCATTAATCCTCCCTCTTCTAACCATTTATTTTTTCTCAGAATAATGCTGGCACAGCATTCTGCAAATTAATAGATGAATCTAAACACCTTTCTTTCTTCAGATATTTTTAGCTTAATTTTTATATCTTAACTCGAAGGGGAAGATTCATTGCTGTTATTTCACATAGAAAACAGGTTTACTTTGTGGATTTCCTAGTTGAGATCTAACAACTTAAAATTTTATTTTAAAATTTCAATATTTTTCTCAAGGAACGGAGCAGTTGGTAAAAGAAATAAGAGTAAAGAATCTATGTGACTGGATACTTTAATATGCTTGAAGCTTATCTGCTTAGAAAATAAGCATGAAATAACTGATTGAGTTAAGGTTCACTTTGTGCCAAATAGAAAGCCAATGTCTTTTCACTAAAAATATTGCCTGATTAATTATTTTAATATTTTTCAACTTTTTTCAAATTTTACATATTTTAGGTGTACAACATGGTGCTTTGATGTAAATATACATAGTAAAGTGATTACTATAGCCAAGCAAATTAAAACATCTGTCCTCTTATATAGTGATGTGATATTTTAATAGGTTTCTTCTGTAAGACTCAAAGGGTAGGAAACGTGGAAAAATATAGTTCAATGAAAATATGAGAGACTAAATTGAAAGGAATTATTTTTCACGATTTAAACCCTATACCATGTTGGAAAGAATCATGGCTAGAATGATGAGACATACATTTGGGACTGGAAAGATTGAGAAGTCTCTAACCCACATCATTTAACCAGGAGGAGGAATCTGCTTATATTCAGTAGAGAAGGAAGACATGCAAATGAGACTCTTCTGTTTCAAGCTTTATGAAAGTCATGTTTTCAATGAAACTGCAAAATATTTTTAAACTTTAAATTCATTCTTGCAAATGTCTCATTTTGCTCATTATTGATTTTGCTTTATTTTCACTTCACCAAGAAAAAGATTAATTAATGAGTAACCAAAATAAGAAGAAAACGAAATGCCAAAGACAGGTTAGTAACATAAAATTGCTTTTTCATCAAATGTTCTGATGATTCTGAAAACTAGTGAATTAAGATGACTTACAAACAAGGCATCTTGTCTGTAAAGAGTCTGAAAACTGAAATGCTTCTTACATACCTGCATGTCTTTCTCCAGACGCAGAAGGTGGTACCTGTGCCATGTGAGAAAAGCTGGTCCCTCATGAGAGAAATCCACTTCACCAAAGCTTTCCTGCCCTACCCCAAGGAAAGTCTTTTTGACTGAGTAATAGTGTGTCCAAACAAAGTAGTTATAAATGGAAATGTTCTCAAATTGTGGTGTGTTGCCATCTGGCCCCAATATTTCTTCTGATCTCCTGGTGGCAATGACAAATAAAGGGTGAGTTGTGCGCTTTGCCATATCCAGGGCCTGGACAAAGTGGTTCTTTTCTTCTTTACTTAAGTCCAGAAGATTTCTCCTGACTTTAGGGATACAAAATTCAAGCATGAAAACATCTGCCTTGCGGGGATGGGTAGAGAAAGAGCACAATCATCTTGTAACACACCACGACCCATTTATCCATCTGTTCAAATGTGTTTTAAATTATTTTACACTTTTAAAAATATCCTTAACTAAAACCCTTTCTTCAAGCCTGCTTTCTCTCTCTTTCTTCCCTTTTCTCTCTCCAATTTACTGCATGATTTATATTACCTTTCTTTACGTATGGATTTTATGTTTCTGTGACCTTGTCATGTTGATTTCTGCCCACTGTTGGCACTTTTGTTGGAATTTTCTGTCTTTTTAACATTATAAATCTTCCAAAATTAGGTGATATAACGTAGTAGTTAATACCAAAGAATTATTCTATGACTTTGGGCACATTTTTCCAAGCCTCAGTTTTTTTTTAATCATTAAAATGTGGATAAAAATAATACTTGCTTTATAGAATTGAAAGTTCAAAGAGCACACACATAAAAAGCAATTAGCCCAAGACCTAACTTATAGTAAAGACTCAATACATGTTCTGTTAAACCCTTAGTCTGCTATCTCGCACACAGAACACAATCAAATATTGTTGGCTGTTACTGTTCAATGCTTTGTTATTTAATGCTATTTAGTCTGCAGGCCAAACTCTTCATCTCAAATGCTGAATTTGATCATCATGGTGGGAAACTTCTTTAAGGGTCAGCAGGGGTAGTTGCAGAACTAAAATATAAGGGCTAGATAGATCTCAGCACGAATTCCTGGTTTACTAAATATCAGCGGTGTGGATTTGAAATTTCTGAACCTCATCTATGACAATTAACATGTTTACCTGAAGGAGTTACTGAATTGACTAGTCATAACACCTAACACAGTTCCTAGGATATAGTGGTTGCTCAACAAATGTTTCAGAAGAAAATATTGATCAGAAGTTCTGAGCTTCAACTCCAACCCTTCACATTAAACAAGTTTCTTAACCTTTCTAAGCCTCAGTTTCCTCAACTATGAAAAGAGAGGGTTGAGCTTATGATTTCCAGGTATTCCTCCAGCTCAAATGATTTAAGATTAAGAATCTTGAGTCTCATGCAGGACTTGTGAACTCATTCATATCTCCACTTACCTATGAGAACCCTCTGGTCACAGGCAGCTCCTCTCCAGCCAGGACGGCATGTCCCACAGTTGTGTCCTGAGAAATTGCCATTGCAGTGACATGTCCTATTGAAGAAGCGCAAGGGCCAGACCTCCCGATCATCTCTGCCATCATGGGGATACTGAGGGCTGTGGGGCCGGGAGTCTGCAGTCACCGCCTCGCATCTGCCCCTCCCTGATGATGAGCCACAGAGGTCTGTCCCAGGCCCAGACACGGGGGACAGGTCTGGGCAACACATACCACTTCTCAAAGCCTCAACAGTGGCACACTCTCTTGGAAATTGAGCCCGGGCCTGCTGAAAAAGCAGCAAGGGGAAGAAGATACAGCCCAGAGAGAGGAGTTTAGGAGCACTCATTCTGCTTGAAGTAAGAATGCAAAACAAAGATCTGGTTTGCAGCCCTTTGTGTAGAGAAGACTGAAGCACGTAGAGGAAAATCCAGCTGAAACAGAGAAAGTAAAATGAGATTATGCAAGTTTTTCTTGGTACTTAAAAATGGTATGCACCCTTCCCAAACCACCTTCAAAATGGAATCCATATGTAAAATGACATTTCACACAAATAATAAAAGTAGTAATTTACCTTTAAAATTTGACATATATAACACCTACATGTGTGATACCCACATAATTAAATTACCTGTCCTCATCATTTTGTTTTCTTATATATATATATATATACTAGGTATCAGTTATCAAAAGCATGAATTAGCAGGTCACCATCATTAATTACATTTAATTTAACCTTGGAGCTGAAGGAAGAATTGGGAACAGATTTCCAGCAAGTTAATTTCTGTGATTTAAAGTCTCTTACACTAATGGAGTTTTGGCAGGAGTCCACCCACTCCCCATAGGACTTCTTTCCAGTACCTTAAAATCCTGAAGGATGTCTCTGATGAACTTCTCTTAGAATTGAATGTTTTATATTTGCTTGTGTTTCTTGTCCTCTCACGTCAGAACTGTTAATTGCATGTGGATTGCTGCCTGATAATTAATCCCAAATCTGCTCACCCAAACTAGGGGGCGGGGCTGGTCTTTTTTTCCACCCTTTACTAATCCTTTTCACTTCAGTGAATGTTTCTGCCCTTTAAGGACTTGATCAGCACATGATTCCCTTCCAGCTGATTTCCTTGTGATGCTTAAAGTTTTAAGAAAAGGCCAGAAGCACTAATTTGGAATACAAGTCAGAGAAACTAGTGAGATTTGTTTACTTTGCAGATATTTTTTTTTTTCCTTTGGCAGTATATCTTTAGAGGCTGAAACAAGGTTAATTACCTTTTCCTAATGACACAAAGGCCAGGCTAGTGTTTGTACCTGATAGTAGCTTTTGGTTGTTTTCCGTCTTAAAAACAGATGGTGCTGTTCTTACAATTTCTAGAGAGAATAATTGTAGCAGAAAAGGCATCAGGTACACTTACACCACAGCAGATGACACTGGCCATCATGGTGCCTGTGGGTTTTGACAGAGTTGGGAACTTCAACTCCATTACATTCAGTGGGGCTGGTGTCCATCTCTGTGGCAAAACATCACAGGGTCGCTGCTACTTCTATTGTTTAGAAAATGCCTACTGAATGTCTTCTAGTTTCCTACTTTCTCTTCGAGTAGTCTTAAGCAGATGACACTAGGGATAATAGCTTTATGTATTTCAAGAGGAATGTTCTCCTGAGGTTGAAAACTCATGTATATGAATTCAGTCTTCAACTGTAAGCTTTATTTGGAACACACAATTACTGTGCAAAGGTTATCAGAATTCAGAATCATGGTTAGCTGTCCTCAGCCATAGAATTGCCCAGAAAACTATCTATAATAACTGAATGTATGGTTACAAGCAAAAAGAACAAGGACCAATTGCACTAAGGGTAATAGATTCATATATTTCTAGAGGAATGTTCTTCTGGAGTTGAAAAGCCATGCATATAAAGTCAATTTGTAAATCTAATCTTTATTTGGAATACCTAATAACTGTACAAAGGTTATCAGAATTCATGATTAGAGTTAGTTGTCTTATTTCACTCGAAGGCATCAAATTGTCTAGAAAATTATATAAAATAATTGGGTGTATGGTTACAAACAAAAATGACAGCTAAAGATATATCTATAAATTAAGGTAAGAAAGAATAAAAGGAATTTCCTGTTCATGGTCCCTTGTCTGTATCATCAATATGATTTATTACAATTATATCCAACCATGGTTATTAAGATGTTTGCAAATCTAAAATGTTATTCTTTCCTTCTTTTTTGTGTGTTATTTACATGACAATCTACTAATGTATATACACATTAGGATATTTACTAAAATGCTTTAATAAACAGAAAAATTCTGGTGATAATTTAGCCCATATATATGGGGCAACTATTTTTCCTCTTGAATCTCTAGGCTAGAATAACAAAAAAAGGGTATCATTACTGTAGAAGTAAGCTTCAGTGACCAGAATTTTTTCCCACCGGTACTATGTGTCCAAAATGTATCCAAGTTGTTGCATATAAAATACTGTATTTTACAGATTTTTAACAATGGCAGTTTGAAGTATCATTATAAGAATATACCACATTATATTTACCTATTCTTCTGTTCAGAGATATTTGGATTATTTTCCAGGATTTTTTTGTATTATGAGTAATGCATCTATAGTCTTTAAGTGTTTTTTAGTGAACATAATATAAGAATTTCTTAATCGTAGATATTTAGAAAGGGGATTGCTAGTCATGGAGTTTGTGAATATTTACAAAAGAATTCTAAATTGTTTTCCAAAGTAGTTGTATCAATTTATATTCCTGCCAATAGTGTGTAAGATTTCTTATTGGTTCATAAGCTTGCTAACACTTCATGTTAATAAATTTAATTGCCAATTATATGTATGTAAAATGATGTTTTATTAATCTCAATACCTAACAAGATTTGATTCTTGTGCTTTTATCCCTTCTGCTTCCTTTACTGTTAAATAGTATTTTCATGTCTATTACCCATTTTTGCATTGTGTTTTTGTCTTCTTGATATGTAGAAGTTCCTTATATATTCTCAATTCTAGTCTTCCATTAGATAAATATATTGAAAATATCTTATTTCAATTTTTGGCTTAATTTTTACATTCTTTATGTAGTCTTCTGATGTACAGTTCTTAATTTTCATGTCATTGTAGCAAACTTTTAATTTATGGTTACTAGTTTCCATATATTGCTTAACAAATCCTTCCTCTGCCAGGTGCAGTGGCTCATGCCTGCAATCCCAGCACTTTGGGAGGCTGAAGTGGGTGAATCATTTGAGGTTGGGAGTTCAAGACCCAGCCTGGGCAATATGGCAAAACCCTGTCTCTACTAAAAATACAAAAATTAGCTGGATGTGGTGGCACGTGCCCGTAATCCCAGCTACTTGGGAGTCTGAGGAATGAGAATTGCTTGAATCCAGGAGGTGGAGTTTGCGGCAAGCCAAGATTGTACCACTGCACTCCAGCCTGTGTGACAGAGTGAGAACCCCTCTCAAAACCAAACCAAACCAAACCACAACAAAAACAAAAACAGAAAACTCTGGAATAGGAGGAATATTGTATTCTCAGAGCTATCACTATTAGCTCAAATGCCCAGTGTTCAACAACAACAATCACAAGGCATACAAACACACAGAAATTATCTTTCATTCAAAGAAAAAATAATAATAAACCAACAGAAATAATCCCTGGAAACAATGTGATAACAGATATCCTAGACAAAGACTTTAAAACAACTGTCTTAAAAATGCTCAAAGAACTCAACAAGATATGGAGACAGTAAAGAAAATGTATAGACACAATGGAAATATCAATAAAGAGATGGACTATCTAAGAATAAACTAAAAAGAAATTCTGAAACAGGAAATTTCAAGAACTGACATAAAAAATTTACTGCAGGAATTCAAAGACAAATTTGAGCAGGAAGAAGAAAGAGTTAGTGAAACTGAAGATAGGATAGTGGGAATTATTGTCTGAAAAACAGAAAGAACAAAAGATTGGAAAAAAGCTTTCACAGCCTGAGGGACCTGTGTGACACCATTGGGTGGACCAGCATTCACATTGCGGGTGCTCCAGAAGAAGACAAAAATGAGCAGAGAGAATATTTAAAGAAATAATAACTAAAAACTTCCCCAAATTGATTAAAGACATAAACGTCAATATCCAAGGAGCTCAACGAACTAAGTAGAATAAACTCAAAGAGACTGACACTGAGATACATTATAGTTAAACTGTTGAAAGACAAAGACAAAGTTGAAAGCCGCAAGAGTAAAGTGACTCATTACATACACCAGATCCTTAATAAAATTATTAGCAAACAGTAACCAAAAGCGATCAGGGCTGCCTATCTTAATATCAGACAAAATAGACTTTAAATACAAAAAAGTTATGAGAGAAAAAACATAATATATATATGTTTTGTACATACATATATATATATATATAAACAAAAGTTTCAATACTACAAAAGGATATAACAAGTGTAAATATTTACATGCCTAAGAGCAGACTGTCCAAATATATAAAGCAAAAATTGATAGAATTAAATATATAAAAAGAAAAGTTTCAATACCACAAAGGGATATAACAAGTGTAAACATTTACATGTCTAAAAGCAGACTGTCAAAATATATAAAGCAAAAATTGACAGAATTAAAGGAAGGAAAAAATTACCCCCCAAACCAAAATTAAACCCAAAGCTAGTTGAAGGAACAAAATAATAAAGATTAGAGCAGAGATTTAAAAAATAGAGAATAGAAATATAACAGAGAAAATCAATGAAACAAAAGGTTGTGCCTCAAAAAAATCAACAAAATTGACTAACCATTAGCTAGATGACCTAAGAAAAAAAAGACTCAATTACTAAAATCAGAAATTAAAGTGAGACATTATTACCATTCTACAAAAGTAAAAAGAATTGTAAGAGAATATGACAACCAATTGTATGACAACCAATTTTATGCCAACAAATTGGATAACACAAAGTGGACAAATTCCTAGAAACGCAAAGCCTACCAAGACGAACCTATGAACCAATAGAAAATCTGAATAAACCTATAATTAGTAAAGAGATTTAATCAGTAATAAAAAATCTTTTGACAAAGAAAAGCCCTGGGTCTGATGGCTTCACAGATGAATTCTACTAAACATTTAAAGAGGAACTAACATAAATCCTTCTCAACCTTCTCCAAAAAATTTAAATAGGAGAGAACACTGCTGAACTCATTTTGTGAGGCCGGCATTACCCTTGATAAACAAAATGGAAGAAAATATTTGCAAATCATATATCTGATAAGGAATTAATATGAGGATATGTATAGAAATTCTAAAACTCAGTAACAAAATTAACCCAATTAAAAAATAGGGAAAGGATTTGAATATCTATTTCTCCAAAATAAGACTTACCAATATCAATAAGTACATGAAAAAATGCTCAACATCACTAATCATTAGGGGAATGTAAACCAAAACTATAGAGATATTATGTCACGCCCATTAGTATGACCACTATCAAAATAACAGAAAATAATAAAGGTTGGCAAGGACCTGGAAAATCTGGAAACCTTGTACCTTGTTGATGGGGACGTAAAATGGTACAACTGCTGTGGAAACATGCATGGTCGTTTCTCAAAAAATTTAAAATAGAATTACCACATGATCTAGAAGTTCCACCCCTGAGTATATACTCAAAAGAATTGCATGAAAGCTCTTGAAGAGGTATTTGTATAACCATGTTCATAGCATTACTCATAGTTAAAATGTAGAAGCAACCCAAGTGTCCATCAACAGATGAATGGTGGATGCAGCTTGAAGACATTATGCTAAGTGAAGTGAGTCACAAAAGACAAATACTGTATGATACCACTTATGTGAAGTACTGAGAGTAGTCAAAATAATAGTGATATAAAGTAGAATGGAAGTTGACGGGGTTGAGTATAAGGGGAAAATGAGTATTTATTGTTTAATGGGTATAGAGTTTCAGTTTTGCAAGAAGGAAAAGAGTTCTGGAGATGGATGGTATTGATGGTTGCACAACAGTATGAATGTACTTAATGTCACTGAACTGTACATCTAAAAATGCTTAAGATAGTACAATTTATATTACATGTGTTTTACCGCAGTAAAAGCATAGAGAGAAAAAAGCCCATGAAAGATATAGATATGTTCGCTCTAATTTTCCAGACTCAGAAAGATTAAATAACTAACAAAGTGTAGCTGGTAGTGAAGGTGAAATTTGAACTTAGGATAGGGTTGCCAGATACAATCAGGACTCCTAAGTAAATGTGAATTTCAGATAAACAACAAGTAATTTTTAGTATAAGTATGTTCCATGAAAAACATACTTTTTTCGTTGTTCATAGATAGTCAAATTTATTCAGTAACCCTGTATTTTTATTTGCTAAATCAGCTAACCCTGTTTTAAGGCACACAGTGTCTATGACCACATATTCATAGTTTATTCTATATTTTGAAGAGCAATATAGTTTTTTTACATTGAAAGTTAAAAAAGACATTGCTCATTACATTTTCAGATTATTCTCAAACAAAGAATGTGGATAATTTGATATGAAAAGAACTGATATACTCATTGCTCCTCAACTGAAGTGCAAAGAACCAGCTGCCACCATTGGTTTAAGTCAGCATGTGATAGCAGTAGGCAAACCAAAAGGCCCCTTTATCTGCCATGTAGGGCTTGCACCAATTCATTGCATTCATTCTTACGGATGTTGCACTGTGCTGAGTTGTTAAAAAATTAACATTATATTTTTATCTGTCGCAGATCGAAAACCTTATAGGAGAAAGCCAAGTTTCCTTTTTGGTTCTTTAAGTGGAAAAGGATTTAAACTATTTTTATGCTCCTCAGTTTAATTGTTTTCCCAACTTTACAGAAGTTAGAAACATACACCAGAATTAGGTCATCTTACCATTTCTTTGTCTCCTAATACATAGTGTTTGAAATATATAATTAGGAAAACAGACAACAATGCTTGTGATTTGTCAGTGACTTGCTGCTGGAATTTTCATATGACTTTTAGGGTAAGATTATGCTTTCAGGCAGAAATAATTTGCATTCCTTTCTCTTTTTTATTTCTTCTTTGTAACTCATATGATCTTGGAACAAACCCAAAGTTTTGAGATTGAGATCCAGCCTTTCAGTAGTTAAGCATCTCAGCGTCTGGCCAAATAATTCTGTCTTTGTTGCAGAGAAGCAATAGAAGCAGGTTTCTGCATCTTCTATTGTCACTTCAGCTATCATTTAATAACTCTATCTGTGGGGATGGCATTGGCTAACGCAATAGCACACAAAGGTGAATGAGATGTGTCCCTATTCTCAAGGAGCTCAAATCATTAAAAAGTGGCACATAATATTAATTGCTAAAAGAAAGGTAAACAACCAAAGCAATGGGAATATAGAGCATGGAATGATTGATTTTGATTAGTGATATAGGATCATTATTTTCTGTAACAAATTATTGATCATCTATGTGCCAGGCGCTTGAATACAATAAAAAGGGAATACAAATATGTACAATGCAAAAGTGGCCCTGGTTGCAAGAAGCTTTCATTCTAGTTGAAGAACCAGGATAAACACACATGCGCGTGCACATGCGCAGACACACACGCGCACGCGCGCACGCACACACACACACAGAGAAAACAAGTAAAAATATACATCTCAAACCCTGACATTTAAATAAACAGAAATATACATTAAAAACATTACAAGTTGTAATATGCGGTTTGAAGGAAACGCACAGGGATGTGAAAGAGGCTAAGGAGAGGGATTGAAACTTACTTTATTTTTTAACTAGGTCGGGAAGGTTTTTGCGTAGAGGTGGAATTTACTGCAAAATCTTTTTATGACAGAATGTGCCTTTACATTGAATTTAAAATTATATCCTTCATCTATCATTTCTAACACAGGTAATTAATTTTTTTATTTTTTTCCATTCCCACTATAGAAAGAATACTTGATTTTCCTTGACCCAACTTTCTTAGTTCACAATGTCAAGGTCAAAATAATATGTAGAGATAAATATCTAAAGTTAACATTTTATGTTGGAAATCACAGAATCACAATTTGTAGCATACACATAGACGAAATGATCTTTACTACGTCCAAAGGAAAAAGAGGAGTTTGGAGGTTTTATCAGAAACGAATATGTTATACATTGTTTTAAAAGAAAGTTCATGTGCACCAATAAAGTTTTGGAAGCAGGTAGTATGTAAAACTAGTCTTAGAGTTGCAGCAAGTTATATCCGTGTCTATTGCGTAAAACTGGTCTTAAGGTTACAGTAGGCAGTTTCTGCAGCTGCGTTTGTGGAGAATTAAATTCTCTCCAATCTTTACTGGGAAACTCTGTTTGGCCCATTTACAGAGGGTCCCTTGAGGATTCCAAAATGAGGAACATTCAAAGAGCCACAGATATTGGTATGTCATATAATCAGACACTGAGGGTGGAAATCACAAAATTGCAGTTAATTTCCTCTGAAGCTCGTGGACATCAGGATTTTACATTCATTGTCTTAGCCATTGACAGTTTTATTCCTTCTGCTCCTCAGTTGTAAAAGCAGTCTGTATTCTTTAGGTTTTCTCCATTAATTTGTCATAATATAAATCTTTATATAAATATTTTACGTTTTCTTCTTAACTCAATAACATTTATTATAAAAAGGAGTTTGATATTAAGAAAAGTGGAGAAGCAATGTTTGCTATTTCTCAGTAACTTGCTACCAGAATTTTCAGATAATTTTTAGAAGATCGTGCTTTCAGACAGCAATTATTTGTTAAATGTCTGGCATATTATTGAAATAATAGTTTTATTTGTTCTTTCTTTCTTTCTTCTAATTTGAGTCAACCAGGCTTTGGGAATCTTCACCCTAACAGTAGGAATAACCTAAAAAAGACTGTGTTTCTGAAAGCCGAAGCCAACTGAAGAGATTCTGTTTGATTTACTGGCAAGAAAGAAAAGTCAGTATATCCTTACGAAGCTAGATACAATAGAGCTTTAGAGTATCAGGCTCAAAGGGTTTTTAAAATTCAAGTTTCTGCCTTTTAAGTTAATCTTTATCAAAAATGTCAACAAATCATAATTCATTTAATTTAAGATTTATGGTCCATCTTTTTTTATAAGATCTGAATCAGCTTTCAAGAATATAGATAAACACTAAATGTTGATATTTAATAAATAAATTGACAAAACTGGACAGTAAAGAAATAAGAAGATTAAGATGTGGGAAACTAAGAATGCATATGCTCATATATGAAAATCATAGGCTTCTAAAGAGTTCACAGTATTATAGAATGATTGATCATTTTAAAGTTAAGAAAGAGATCATGCTGTCCCCTGTTAAAGATACTCTAATGGCTTCCCTTTACACATGGAGTAAAATCCTAATGAGTGGGGCCCACACTCAATTCCTGTCCATCTTTCTGACCTCCCTGTTTATTCACCAAGCTCCAAGCCACTTCTGTAGATTCCTTCTCCTATTTTCCAACAGCCAAGGTTCTTGCCTTCCTGAGGACATTTGTACTTGCTGTTCCCTTTGCTTTGAAGCTCTGATATTGAGCTTTGGCAGTTGTCTGAATTAGTCAGGACTCAACTCTAATACGTACTTTTTATTTTATTTTATATTATTTTATTTTATTTATTTTGAGATGGAGTCTCTTTCTGTCTCCCAGGCTGGAATGCAATGGTGCAATCTCTGCTCACTGCAACCTCCACCTCCCGGGTACAAGGAATTCTCCTGTTTCAGCCTCCCAAGTAGCTGGGACTACAGGTGCCCGCCACCACGCCTGGCTAATTTTTGTAATTTTAGTAGAGATGAGGTTTCACCATATTGGTCAGGCTGGAGTCAACCTCCTGACTTCAGGTGATCCACCCGCCTCGGCCTCCCAAAGTGCTGGGATTACAGGCGTGAGCCATTGCGCCCAACCAATGCCTACCTTAAATGGTAGATTCTGTCTATCATGTTGACTTATTCAATTATCTTTGTAAATCTCTCTCTACTGAAAATATTTTGCCCATGTGTTTCCTTACTTATTTTATATCTTTCTTTCCACCCTCCATGCCCACAAGAATGGATGTTCCACAGAGAGAGTTCCTTACCTATCATTTTCACTACTGCATTCCCAGTACCTAGAAGAGAATAGTCTGTGAAATATAATAGGAAAATATAATAAATAAATATGATAAATATTCACTGATTCGCTGACTGAGTGAATTCTGTTTTCAAACAATAGAAGTAAAAAGGGAAACATAATCAGTTATAGACTTTCTATTGTCCATTAAAACAAAAAGTTCTCCTGATGGGGGATCAAAACTTTCTTGTCTACGATAATAAAGAAGTTTCTCTGAAGGGGCTTCATATTGGGACAAAAACACTGTATTTCACAATGTCCTCAACAATATCCCCAAGGCACTCTAAAAAAATTAGTTACTTATATAGTTCTCCAGCTAATATTTGAGCCCATCAGGTCCAGGCAATGAAGCAGGGATTCTTTTTTTCTCATTCTTTGGGCAGCTTTTAACGTTCTGCCATACAAGCACATTTAGCCTTTCGGTGACTTCTGCTCCATCACGTCATGTATAGCATCACAAATGATAAGATCAGCCCCAACTATGACAACACTGTGGCTGTCACCTTTCCCAACCCAGTTACTCTAATTTTTCTTCTCCATGGTTATTTTGTAATACATATACAAACATATGTATATGTGTACACACACACACACACACACACACACACACTGCTTTTAAATCATTCCATTTCCAGATATATTCCTATTCTGTTGATATTCATCCAACATTCTCCCACTGGTTAATGTTATATTGAAATTGAAGTGCCCAGAAGTGTATCCCATTCTTTAAATGTGTTCTTCCAAGCAAAGAATAATATGGGAATTCCAGTACCATTCTTCTATAGCATATTTTTCAATTAACCTAAAGCCTAAGCTTGTGTTGTATTTTTTGACAGCTTCCTCATCCATTGAGTTTATGGTAAATTTAATCCTTAATTCTTTACTCATGCAGTTGATTAGAGAACTCTTGTATCAACTTGTTTTACCTTATACTTCTGATTTTGGTGTTTGATTATTCCCTCTTATATTTTACTTGCTAAATGTTGTCAATTTTTATAGCATGATGAGGTACCTTATTATTCTAATCTATTAATTTCCTGCTATTTATATCCAGCTCTGTGATACCTGTGAATTTGATTTGCATGCCACTATCTCTTTATTTAAAAATTTGACATAATTTTAATAGCTAAAGTCAGAGTATTTTGCAGAATTAGTTATCTATATTGACATTGTTTGCTTAATGCCAACTCATTAAATAATCTATCAACCCACTGAAAAACCACTTAACTAATTCAGCACTCATTATTTTAGCTATTATGAGACAAAATCATGAGTATCGAAATGACTTATTCAAAACTGGGCACACAATGCCTAATATTTTTACTATAAAGATGTAGAGATTAAAATAAGGAATTGTTCAGAAACATTAAAATGTTTCTGAAAATTGCGCACATGAGAAATTGTATGACAGATGAATACAATTTAACTAAAAAATAATGATTCAGATTATGACTGTAGTTCCTTTATTAAAAAAATAGATAGAATACACTGCCCTTAATGATATTAGTACTTGATTAGAAACATTGCCACTGATGGCAAGGAAGAATAAATATTAATACAACAACATTTATTAAGCACTCATCATGGACTGGGTACTGTGAAAGTGCTTATAAATGTTATCTTATTTAATTTCCTCACAACTCAATGAAGGTAGTCTTTTTTACTGTTGTTATTTTCCATATGAATAAACTCATAGAGATTTTAAATGAATTAGTTATGTAAATATATATCTATATAAATGCAGGCAAATACATAAACTTGAAGTCTTATTCAGGTCCTTAATGAGATCTGCAATGCTGATATATTTTAACTACAAATTGTAGTATGTTGCACAGGGGTCAGATCTCAGAAAACATCTAATCCAGCTGAACCTATTTCCGTGTAAAGAAACTGAGATTCAAAAGACATAAAAGGAATTAATCATATTGACCAAGGTAGAAAAGTTCCAATGTAAGAAAATTAAAACCATTCTACTTTTTAAGAATTGGAGAAAATGCCAAAGAAATATATACAAAAGAAAATAACTGAATGAATTCCACAAATGCAGTTCCCATGGATGTTGATAACTTAGCATTGTTCATTGAGCCAAGTGACATCAGTTATGTACGCACACATATGTACAAGCAACCCATGACTTTCAAGACAAAGAAGGCAATATTGTTCTTTCCTCACAAGTTTGAAAGTCAGCAGTTTAAACTTTGAAAATGTTGTGTTCTCATAAATTTAAGAGCACCATGTCTCCTCTTTTCTAATTAAGTTTTTCATGCTGTAGTCAGGCATGCAATCAGAGCCTATCTCATGAGTAGTTACTTAAGACTTAAAGTCATTAAGTTTTTTATCCCCCACATGTGACTTGATCTCATGGACATAGAGAATACAATGATAAATACCAGAGACTGGGAAGGATGGGTGGGGGAGAGTAGGGATGATAATTAGTTATGGGTACAAACATACAGTTAATTAAAAGAAGTACATTTTAATGTTTGACTGCAGACTAGGGTATATACTTAGTAGCAATATTATGTGTATTTTAAAGTAACTAGAACAGAGGACTTGAAATGATGCCAACATTTAAAAATGATAAACACTCAAGGTAATGGATACCCCAGATACTCTGGCTTGATCACTGTATATTCTATGCATGTAACAAACACTCATATGTACCTCATAAATGTGTAAAATATTACATATCAATAAAACAGGACAAAAGTGAAAAAAAGGCATCAGGAAGAAAGTAGCACCTTGAAATAAGTACAAACAGTTGGAGAAACAGATTATTAATTTTAAAGATAAACTGCCAACTGCTTAATGACATCTCACCTTCACATTGTTTATTAATTATATATTCACAGCATTAACTTCTGGAGATTAGTTAATGCTGAGGAACAACTATAAGATATTCAACCCATATTAGTTATTTAAAAGGAATATGATAAAACCATTATTTTTAAAACTGAAAAATAAATTCTCTGTATATAACTCTAGACTGGAAGTGTTACAATGTTAAGGACAATGACAAAAAAATAACGCAAAATAACAAAAACAAATATGCTGATAGAGAAAGGCAGGTGTAAAATCTACACTCTGTTAATTACGTCTTATTTGATGTCTGTTTGGGCATACATTACAGATAAACCTTCTATTCAATGTAAATAAAAAATTTTACATAAATATATGACTGCAGTAATAGTTTTCCGAGACTGAGCTCTGTGCCATACAAAATAATGTTTTGCATCTAAATTTGATGAGAAATATCAGTACTCTGATAAACTTAACCTTTAAGGTTCTTAGGAATGTGTAAGAAAAATTAGGTTAATCCTACTCCCAATTCTTATCTATCTACCATGGAACTAGGCCACATAGAATTTCACTATTATAACAAATAGTTTCAAACATTTTCCATCTATAAATGGCAAGATGCACTTAAGTTCACATAGTAATTAGGATCAATGAAGACTATTAGCATTTTAAATTGCAGTAGAACACAGGAAAATGCTAAATTCTTCCAAATGTATTCCACAAAACTCTGAAAACCCTAATCCCAAAAGCACATACAGATAGCACTTAAAAACAAAACTACAGGACCACCTCATGTAGGAATATAGGTACAAAAACATCCAAAATAAAACAGCAGCAAATAAATTCAAGCAGCATATTGAACTACATAAATTTTAATAAATAATTCATTTAGTGTAGTCAATGGGAATTTAATTTTAGGAAAATGATTAATATATTCTATCAATAAGTAAGAGGTATTGTGGAGTTCTTAGTAAATGCTTAAAAAGACATTTAAGAAAATCCAATATCTGTTTTTGGTAAAAATATACTCTTGATGAGCCTAGAACAGAATTTTTCTTTAACTTCAGTAAAAAATGCATATTTAAGTCAACAGCTACCACTGTAGTTAAAAGTGAAACATTTCAGTAATTCTTACTAAAATTAAGACGAGGCCAGCATGGATGTTATCACCACTACTATGAACATTGTTTTAGAAGTTCTACCTAATGCAATGAGACAGGAAATAGAAAAAATATATATATATCTCTACAGTAACATTAGAGAGAAGTTTTTGATGCTGCTCCTGCTGTTGATGGTAACAATATAGAAGAAAATCAAATTAGATATTTGTTTATTAGATTGATAAGGAAAACAGATTAAAACAGTTCATGTAAAATGTAAATATTAAAAAAGAGGTGAATATTTGACAAATAGGCAAAGACTTTTCCAATACAAAGCCTTTTTATTAAAGGGAAACTATTTATAAAAATTACAGACAAAAACACACAAATTGCACTTACAAATCCATGAGAGATACTATCAATTGACTAACATGCAAAATTTTTGCAAAGACGGGTTGAATAAATAGAGTTTACAAATGAATTTAAGAAAATCTATGCAATCTCATAATCAATAAAGATAATTTTAGATGTTACTTTTTGACTGCAACATTGGCAAAGCCTTTAAAAAAAATAAAGCCTTCAGTGTGTAATGCTGTCCACCTTCACACAGAGCAGACAGGCATGTGAATATTTATAAAATTCTTCTTAAAAGTAATTTGTAATAGATATCAAAAACATTAAACTGCACATAAAATGACTTTTTCAAGGACACTATATTCAGTTGTCAAGTATATATAACATAATCAAGTATATGTAACATAATTACATAAGACTTCCATTGCATTTTTTCATGCTAGTGATAAATAATAAACACATTTTCAAAAATAGTGAATTAATTATGGTAAGGCCATATGAGCCACTGCAAGTTCCCTGAGAGCAAGTGACTTCATCTGCCCTAATCTTTGCTCTATCAACTAAATCTAGAATGGACAAATCTAGTATGCCTTGAATAACTATTTGTTAAATGAATTGGGAGAATATGAAAATATTAATAATTATGCTTGTGAAGATTGATATAAGAATAATTAAAACATCAAGCTACATGAAAACATGATACAGATTTTATATGGAATGAGATCTCAGGTTTTAAAAATCTGTTATTTACATTTAAGTCATACGGTGTACAGGAAAAATAAAAGTATTAAGTATTGAAGTGATAGTTTTACAGTTTCCTAAACCATTTTTGTATTTTATACATTTTCCTGCAATATACATGCATGTTTAGTGTCAGGAAAGTACAAATATAATCATTCAAAATTTTAGATGTATATTGAGCTAAATATAATAAATACAACACTGTTCAAAAGGAAAGTGCTACGAGGACAGGACCATGTCTCTCTTGTTTACTTTTCTCTCTCAGCAACTCAGCACATCGTCTGGCTCGGAGCGCATGGTCAATATTCATTCCTTAAGTGGATGAACCAGTTTTGATTTTGATTACTGTATTTCACAATAAATTTTTTTAGGCCAGAATACCTTACAAATATCTTATAATGAATTCAATATTATGTTCAACTTAGATCAAATTAGAAATAACCTAACACTGGTTTTTATTCTCATCCTTTTTTCAAATGTCATGTGTTCTTTCAAATTTAATTTTGTGTGCTTTTGAATGATTCTTAAAACTTGACCTTACAACATTTTGCAATTAATAAATAGGCTTCTCTGTGATGAGTGGTTTTATTCCTTTCATTAGCAGAAGCTCCTTGGGTCTTCCACATTACTTCCTAAAATACTGTTTTTCTAGTATAGTAATTATCATCGTACATATCTGTCAATCACTACGATTTCTGTCTACGTATTCGTGTATCTAGAATCCTGACTACTACGCATCCTGTGATCTCCTTTATAGAAAGGACTACATGTGATTTTTCTTTTTATTCCAGATTTCAGGACAGTTTCTAACATAAAATTAGCAATTGATGCTTCTTGTTTTCATTATAACATGTAATCCATGTTTTTCTAATCTATCAATAAATTCTATCATTAATTATTCCATTCCTAATATCACATTAATCTTTTCATAAATAGTTTATATATTTCCACTAAAGAGAAGAGATTGATGCATATAAGAAAGTAGGAAACAGTGCTGGAGACAGTAAGTGTTAAATGCTGTGGAATAGACCACAGATGCTATTTACAAATGGGAAGAACTAATGATCAGCCAGTTAAGGCTAGCATGAGAGTTGAGGTAAATTTGAAGTATAAATTGAAGTCTGCTTGCTGGGGCTCCAAATGTTATTATAGCCTGAGATATTGATCTATCAAAGAAATCAAGTACTTTGTTCACCTTTGAAAATGAAATATTAATTAGGGTTCACGAATTTCCTTTCAGTGGGTAGATATTAAAGTGTTCATTGCATCACTAGTGCTGAATTTTAATCAATATTTAGAAACGATATGTGATGATCTAAGGAAATGTTAATGGAGTATTTCTTGCAATGTCCTTTAATAGCATACTTGATATGGAAGGCCTCACACCAATGACAAAAATTAGGGGTAAAATATGCTTTTTAAAATGTCTCTACCACATGTGGCAAATTACTCCAGGTAAATGTGATCTGACCTGTTATTGTGTGTACTATGTTTGGTATATTTCCCAACAATTTCACAGTGCCTTACATTTTAAACACCTTTTAAAATACATCTTAATAAATAAGAAATTGATGAAAAAAATTTATAATTTTTAACTACATATGAAATTTTGGGTTGACAATTTATGTTAATATACATAGAAAATTTAATTAACAGCATCACATTCTAAAATCAGAAACTGTTAGTCTTTTCAATGCAAATAATCTAGGTACCATTCAGTAAATTGCAAGTAAACTTGTGACAAATGATGAAACTTTGAGGTCTAGCATTGTTAAACACAGTTTAAATGTTTGAAATATGTAAAAGTCTGTGTATGAAATGTGAATGAACACTTTCCTTTAGACTTCCGGTGATAGGGCTTATGGTAGCTTGTTTTATTTATTTATTATTTTGTCTCCTGTTATTTTATAATGGGTCAGAGGTTATTTAGGCCTTATATGCATATTTCTGAAAGGGCAGCACACATTGAAAAAAATGTCACTGCATTAATGTGTGCCATTCTTGGCTTACTTGGCTATGCCCACTTGTCACAATTATTGCCAAAGCAATGCTATTGTGTGTCCTCAGATTCTCTGCCCATGCAATTTAGACCAGCCCATTTCCATGTTCTTAAGGTAATTATGTCCCTCCAAATGTCAGCTAAATGACTTTGACATTCAAGATTTCTAACAGCTTTTGAATGCCATGTTATCTGTGCTATTTGTAATTCATATTCATGCAAATCCCCAGTCCCCACCACATTATGCCACCCCATCTGTTGAGAAGGTTCCCACTTTTTCCCCTTTCGAATTGTGGTTGGCTAGAGAGGGTGTACCCTTTGAAAATTCTCTTAAGGTATCTGCACTCTCCATAGATTCTACTGTAGATAAGGTGTTCCAATTGTTGCAAGTAAAGAAATGCATGTTTGTCAACGTAAAAAATTTTCCTTTTAACTTAGTGCTATCTTTGAAAATATTTTACCATTTTATTTTTTAGGGGGCTAGCAATAACTTTTCTACACAATTTTATTTTTGGTTAAGTTTATCCTTTTTTTTTGTAAAACAAAATATTTACTTGTAAATTATTGCAATGGGGGAACCATGTGGAAATGTGTCTAAACGCACGATTCACCTTTGCATTATTACATGACATAAATTGTCTTTGACTTGAAGATACATGTACACACATATCCTAGTCAATGTAAACGTGAGAGTTAGTGGAATTATGTGGATAATTTAAGTAAGTTTTGTGGTTGTTTTAAGATCCTTCTGTGTGATATCTTTCAAAATTTCCTTTTTAATTTTTTTAAAAGACTAGATTACTCTTATAAGATATACTGTATAGTATCAAAAAGTAACCTAATAATATAGTATTATGTTAGTAGATGGCTAAACCATTGGGGATAATCCTTTGTCTCACACCACAATT
The DNA here is from genome assembly GCF_009828535.3 of Hylobates moloch. NCBI lineage: Eukaryota > Metazoa > Chordata > Mammalia > Primates > Hylobatidae > Hylobates > Hylobates moloch. Next base: position 65,934,617 of record NW_026652294.1, read on the forward strand.
ATAAGACCCTCAACTCTTTCATCAACTGTATTAATTTATGTTTGATTAGCTGACCTCTCCAGTCACTCATGAGGAAAATAATTTCCCATCATAAAATGAATATATTCCTGCTGCTACTCACTGTAGAAATACACTTTATATAGTTGCTCATGTGAGCAGCAGTTTAATCAAAAATCGATGCTGGTGGGGGTGGAGCCAAGATGGCCGAACAGGAACAGCTCAGTCTCCAGCTCCCTGCCCCAGCGACACAGAAGACCGGTGATTTCTGCATTTCTGCTTGAGGTACCGGTTTCATCTCACTAGGGAGTGCCTAACAGTGGGTGCAGGACAGTCGGTGAAGCGCACTGCGTGCGAGCCGAAGCAGGGTGAGGCATTGCCTCACTCGGGAAGCGCAAGGGGTCAGGGAGTTCCCTTTCCTAGTCAAAGAAAGGGGAAACAGACGGCACCTGGAATATCAGGTCAGTCCCATCCTAATACTGCGCTTTTCCAACGGGCCTGGAAAACGGCACACTAGGAGATTGTGTCCCGCACCTGGCTCGGAGGGTCCTATGCCCACGGAGTCTCGCTGATTGCTAGCACAGCAGTCTGAGATCAAGCTGCAAGGCGGCAGCGAGGCTGGGGGAGGGGCGCCCGCCATTGCCCAGGCTTGCTTAGGTAAACAAAGCAGCCAGGAAGCTCGAACTGGGTGGAGCCCACCACAGCTCAAGGAGGCCTGCCTGCCTCTGTAGGCTCCACCTCTGGGGGCAGGGCACAGACAAACAAAAACTCAGCAAGAACCTCCACAGACTTAAATGTCCCTGTGTGACTGACAGCTTTGAAGAGAGTAGTGGTTCTCCCAGCACGCAGCTGGAGATCTGAGAATGGACAGACTGCCTCCTAAAGTGGGTCCCTCACCCCTGAGCAGCCTAGCTGGGAGGCACCCCCGAGTAGGGACAGACTGACACCTCATTCAACCGGGTACTCCTCTGAGACAAAACTTTCAGAGGAACTATCAGACAGCTGAATTTGTGGTCTCACGAAAATCCGCTGTTCCGCAGCCACCGCTGCTGACACCCAGCCAAACAGGGTCTGGAGTGGACCTCTAGTAAACTCCAACAGACCTGCAGCTGAGGGTCCTGTCTGGTAGAAGGAAAACTAACAAACAGAAAGGACATCCACACCAAAAACCCATCTGTACATCACCATCATCAAAGACCAAAAGTAGATAAAACCACAAAGATGGGGAAAAAACAGAGCAAAAAAACTGGAAACTCTAAAAAAACAGAGCACCTCTCCTCCTCCAAAGGAACGCAGTTCCTCACCAGCAACGGAACAAAGCTGGATGGAGGATGACTTTGACGAGTTGAGAGAAGAAGACTTCAGACGATCAAACTACTCTGAGCTACGAGAGGAAATTCAAAACAATAGCAAAGAAGTTAAAAACTTTGAAAAAAAATTAGAAGGATGGATAACTAGAGTAACCAATGGAGAGAAGGGCTTAAAGGAGCTGATGGAGCTGAAAGCCAAGTTTCGAGAACTACGCGAAGATTGCAGAAGCCTCAGTAGCAGGTGCGATCAACTGGAAGAAAGGGTATCGCTGATGGAAGATGAAATGAATGAAATGAAGAGAGAAGGGAAGTTTAGAGAAAGAAGAATAAAAAGAAATGAACAAAGCCTCCAAGAAATTTGGGACTATGTGAAAAGACCAAACCTACGTCTGATTGGTGTACCTGAAAATGATGGGGAGAATGGAACCAAGTTGGAAAACACTCTGCAAGATATTATCCAGGAGAACTTCCCCAATCTAGCAAGGCAGGCCAGCATTCAGATTCAGGAAATACAGAGAACGCCACAAAGATACTCCTCGAGAAGGGCAACTCCAAGACACATAATTGTCAGATTCACCAAAGTTGAAATGAAGGAAAAAATGTTAAGGGCAGCCAGAGAGAAAGGTTGGGTTATCCACAAAGGGAAGCCCATCAGACTAACAGCTGATCTCTCAGCAGAAGCTCTACAAGCCAGAAGAGAGTGGGGGCCGATATTCAACATTCTTAAAGAAAAGAATTTTCAACCCAGAATTTCCTATCCCGCCAAACTAAGCTTCATAAGTGAAGGAGAAATAAAATACTTTACAGACAAGCAAACGCTGAGTGATTTTGTCACCACCAGGCCTGCCCTAAAAGAGCTCCTGAAGGAAGCACTAAACATGGAAAGGAACAACCGGTACCAGCCACTGCAAAAACATGCCAAATTGTTAAGACCATCGAGGCTAGGAAGAAACTATAGCAACTAACGAGCAAAATAACCAACTAACATCATAATGACAGGATCAGATTCACACATAACAATATTAACGTTAAATGTAAATGGGCTAAATGCTCCAATCAAAAGACACAGACTGGCAAACTGGATAAGGAGTCAGGACCCATCAGTGTGCTGTATTCAGGAAACCCATCTCACGTGCAGAGACACACATAGACTCAAAATAAAGGGATGGAGGAAGATCTATCAAGCAACTGGAAAACAAAAAAAGGCAGGGGTTGCAATCCTAGTCTCTGATAAAATAGACTTTAAACCAACAAAGATCAAAAGAGACAAAGAAGGCCATTACATAATGGTAAAGGGATCAATTCAACAAGAAGAGCTAACTATCCTAAATATATATGCACCCAACACAGGAGCACCCAGATTCATAAAGCAAGTCCTCAGTGACCTAAAAAGGGACTTAAACTCCCACACAATAATAATGGGAGATTTTAACACCCCACTGTCAGCATTAGACAGATCAATGAGACAGAAAGTTAACAAGGATATCCAGGAATTGAACTCAGCTCTGCACAAAGTGGACCTAATAGACATCTACAGAACTCTCCACCCCAAGTCAACAGAATATACATTTTTTTCAGCACCACACCACACCTATTCCAAAATTGACCACATAGTTGGAAGTAAAGCTCTCCTCAGCAAATGTAAAAGAACAGAAATTATAACAAACTGTCTCTCAGACCACAGTGCAATCAAACTAGAACTCAGGATTAAGAAACTCACTCAAAACCGCTCAACTACATGGAAACTGAACAACCTGCTCCTGAATGACTATTGGGTACATAATGAAATGAAGGCAGAAATAAAGATGTTCTTTGAAACCAACGAGAACAAAGACACAAC